>NC_079554.1:1035000-1139436 GCF_015846415.1 Triplophysa dalaica | reverse complement strand
ATGGCTTTCTGCACATTTATGGATCGCTTTCTGCACATTTGTGGATCGCTTTCTGCACATTGAATCACTTTCTGCACATTTGTGGATCGCTTTCTGCACATTGAATCACTTTCTGCACATTTGTGGATCGCTTTCTGCACATTTGTGGATCGCTTTCTGCACATTTGTGGATCGCTTTCTGCACATTTATGGATTGCTTTCTTCACATTTGTTGATTGGTTTCTGCACATTTGTGGACTGCTTTCTGCACATTTGTGGACTGCTTTCTGCACATTTGTGGACTGCTTTCTGCACATTTGTGGACTGCTTTCTGCACATTTGTGGACTGCTTTCTGCACATTTGTGGACTGCTTTCTGCACATTTGTGGACTGCTTTCTGCACATTTGTGGACTGCTTTCTGCACATTTGTGGACTGCTTTCTGCACATTTATGGATCGCTTTCTGCACATTTGTGGATGGCTTTCTGCACATTTGTGGATCGCTTTCTGCACATTTGTGAATTGCTTTCTGTGCATTTGTTGATCGGTTTCTGCACATTTGTTGATCGCTTTCTGCACATTTATGGATCGCTTTCTGCACATTTAAGGATCGCTTTCTGCACATTTATGGATCGCTTTCTGCACATTTGTGGATCGCTTTCTGCACATTTATGGATCGCTTTCTGCATATTGAATCACTTTCTGCACATTTGTGAATCGCTTTCTGCACATTTATGGATCGCTTTCTGCACATTTATGGATCGCTTTCTGCACATTTGTGGATTGCTTTCTGCACATTTGTGGATTGCTTTCTGCACATTTATGGATCGCTTTCTGCACATTTGTTGCGTTTTCTGCACATTTATGGATTGCTTTCTTCACATTTGTGTATCGCTTTCTGCACATTTGTGGATCACTTTCTGCACATTTGTGGATCGCTTTCTGCACATTTGTGAATCGCTTTCTGTGCATTTGTTGATTGGTTTCTGCACATTTGTGAATCGCTTTCTGCACATTTGTGGATCGCTTTCTGCACATTTATGGATCGCTTTCTGCACATTTGTGGATCGCTTTCTGCACATTTGTGGATTGCTTTCTGCACATTTATGGATCGCTTTCTGCACATTTGTTGCGTTTCTGCACATTTATGGATCGCTTTCTTCACATTTGTGTATCGCTTTCTGCACATTTGTGGATCGCTTTCTGCACATTTGTGGATCGCTTTCTGCACATTTGTGAATCGCTTTCTGTGCATTTGTTGATCGCTTTCTGCACATTTGTGGATCGCTTTCTGCACATTTGTGGATCGCTTTCTGCACATTTATGGATTGCTTTCTTCACATTTGTTGATTGGTTTCTGCACATTTGTGGATCGCTTTCTGCACATTTATGGATTGCTTTCTGCACATTTATGGATTGCTTTCTGCACATTTGTGGATTGCTTTCTGCACATTTGTGGATCGCTTTCTGCACATTTGTGGATCGCTTTCTGCACATTTGTGAATCGCTTTCTGCACATTTGTGGATTGCTTTCTGCACATTTATGGATCGCTTTCTGCAAATTTGTGGATGGCTTTCTGCACATTTGTGGATCGCTTTCTGCACATTTGTGGATCGCTTTCTGCACATTTATGGATTGCTTTCTTCACATTTGTTGATGGGTTTCTGCACATTTGTGGATGGCTTTCTGCACATTTATGGATCGCTTTCTGCACATTTATGGATCGCTTTCTGCACATTTGTGAATCGCTTTCTGTGCATTTGTGGATTGTTTTCTGCACATTTATGGATCGCTTTCTGCACATTTATGGATCGCTTTCTGCACATTTGTGAATCGCTTTCTGCACATTTATGGATCGCTTTCTGCACATTTGTGGATCGCTTTCTGCACATTTGTGGATCGCTTTCTGCACATTTATGGATCGCTTTCTGCACATTTGTGGATCGCTTTCTGCACATTTATGGATCCCTTTCTGCACATTGAATCACTTTCTGCACATTTGTGGATCGCTTTCTGCACATTTGTGGATCGCTTTCTGCACATTTATGGATCGCTTTCTGCACATTTGTGGATCGCTTTCTGCACATTTATGGATCGCTTTCTGCACATTTGTGGATCGCTTTCTGCACATTTATGGATTGCTTTCTTCACATTTGTTGATTGGTTTCTGCACATTTGTGGACTGCTTTCTGCACATTTGTGGATGGCTTTCTGCACATTTATGGATCGCTTTCTGCACATTTGTGGATGGCTTTCTGCACATTTATGGATCGCTTTCTGCACATTTGTGGATTGCTTTCTGCACATTTATGGATCACTTTCTGCACATTTATGGATCGCTTTCTGCAGATTTATGGATCGCTTTCTGCACATTTATGGATCGCTTTCTGCACATTTGTGAATCGCTTTCTGCACATTTGTGGATCGCTTTCTGCACATTTGTGGATCGGTTTCTGCACATTTGTGAATCGCTTTCTGCACATTTGTGAATCGCTTTCTGCACATTTGTGAATCGCTTTCTGTGCATTTGTGGATTGCTTTCTGTGCATTTGTGGAACGCTTTCTGCACATTTATGGATCGCTTTCTGCACATTTGTGAATCGCTTTCTGCACATTTGTGGATCGCTTTCTGCACATTTGTGGATCGGTTTCTGCACATTTGTGAATCGCTTTCTGCACATTTGTGAATCGCTTTCTGCCGTTTGTGGATCGCTTTCTGCCGTTTGTGGATCGCTTTCTGCACATTTGTGGATCGCTTTCTGCACATTTATGGATCGCTTTCTGCACATTTGTGGATCGCTTTCTGCACATTTATGGATCGCTTTCTGCACATTTGTGGATCGCTTTCTGCACATTTGTGGATCGCTTTCTGCACATTTATGGATCGCTTTCTGCACATTTGTGGATCGCTTTCTGCACATTTGTGGATGGCTTTCTGCACATTTATGGATCGCTTTCTGCACATTTATGGATCGCTTTCTGCACATTTGTGGATCGGTTTCTGCACATTTGTGAATCGCTTTCTGCACATTTGTGAATCGCTTTCTGCACATTTGTGGATCGCTTTCTGCACATTTGTGGATCGCTTTCTGCACATTTGTGGATCGCTTTCTGCACATTTGTGGATCGCTTTCTGCACATTTATGGATTGCTTTCTTCACATTTGTTGATTGGTTTCTGCACATTTGTGGATCGCTTTCTGCACATTTGTGGATCGCTTTCTGCACATTTGTGAATCGCTTTCTGCACATTTATGGATCGCTTTCTGCACATTTGTGGATCGCTTTCTGCACATTTATGGATCGCTTTCTGCACATTTGTGGATCGCTTTCTGCACATTTATGGATCCCTTTCTGCACATTGAATCACTTTCTGCACATTTGTGGATCGCTTTCTGCACATTTGTGGATCGCTTTCTGCACATTTATGGATCGCTTTCTGCACATTTGTGGATCGCTTTCTGCACATTTATGGATCGCTTTCTGCACATTTGTGGATCGCTTTCTGCACATTTATGGATTGCTTTCTTCACATTTGTTGATTGGTTTCTGCACATTTGTGGACTGCTTTCTGCACATTTGTGGATGGCTTTCTGCACATTTATGGATCGCTTTCTGCACATTTGTGGATGGCTTTCTGCACATTTATGGATCGCTTCTGCACATTTGTGGATTGCTTTCTGCACATTTATGGATCACTTTCTGCACATTTATGGATCGCTTTCTGCACATTTGTGAATCGCTTTCTGCACATTTGTGGATCGCTTTCTGCACATTTGTGGATCGGTTTCTGCACATTTGTGAATCGCTTTCTGCACATTTGTGAATCGCTTTCTGCCGTTTGTGGATCGCTTTCTGCCGTTTGTGGATCGCTTTCTGCACATTTGTGGATCGCTTTCTGCACATTTATGGATCGCTTTCTGCACATTTGTGGATCGCTTTCTGCACATTTATGGATCGCTTTCTGCACATTTGTGGATCGCTTTCTGCACATTTGTGGATCGCTTTCTGCACATTTATGGATCGCTTTCTGCACATTTGTGGATCGCTTTCTGCACATTTGTGAATCGCTTTCTGCACATTTGTGAATCGCTTTCTGCACATTTGTGGATCGCTTTCTGCACATTTGTGGATCTCTTTCTGCACATTTGTGGATCGCTTTCTGCACATTTGTGGATCGCTTTCTGCACATTTATGGATTGCTTTCTTCACATTTGTTGATTGGTTTCTGCACATTTGTGGATCGCTTTCTGCACATTTGTGGATCGGTTTCTGCACATTTGTGAATCGCTTTCTGCACATTTGTGAATCGCTTTCTGCCGTTTGTGGATCGCTTTCTGCCGTTTGTGGATCGCTTTCTGCACATTTGTGGATCGCTTTCTGCACATTTATGGATCGCTTTCTGCACATTTGTGGATCGCTTTCTGCACATTTATGGATCGCTTTCTGCACATTTGTGGATCGCTTTCTGCACATTTGTGGATCGCTTTCTGCACATTTATGGATCGCTTTCTGCACATTTGTGGATCGCTTTCTGCACATTTGTGGATGGCTTTCTGCACATTTATGGATCGCTTTCTGCACATTTATGGATCGCTTTCTGCACATTTGTGGATCGGTTTCTGCACATTTGTGAATCGCTTTCTGCACATTTGTGAATCGCTTTCTGCACATTTGTGGATCGCTTTCTGCACATTTGTGGATCGCTTTCTGCACATTTGTGGATCGCTTTCTGCACATTTGTGGATCGCTTTCTGCACATTTATGGATTGCTTTCTTCACATTTGTTGATTGGTTTCTGCACATTTGTGGATCGCTTTCTGCACATTTGTGGATCGCTTTCTGCACATTTGTGGATCGCTTTCTGCACATTGAATCACTTTCTGCACATTTGTGGATCGCTTTCTGCACATTGAATCACTTTCTGCACATTTGTGGATCGCTTTCTGCACATTTGTGGATCGCTTTCTGCACATTTATGGATCGCTTTCTGCACATTTGTGGATCGCTTTCTGCACATTTATGGATCGCTTTCTGCACATTTGTGGATCGCTTTCTGCACATTTATGGATTGCTTTCTTCACATTTGTTGATTGGTTTCTGCACATTTGTGGACTGCTTTCTGCACATTTGTGGATGGCTTTCTGCACATTTATGGATCGCTTTCTGCACATTTGTGGATGGCTTTCTGCACATTTGTGGATCGCTTTCTGCACATTTGTGAATTGCTTTCTGTGCATTTGTTGATCGGTTTCTGCACATTTGTTGATCGCTTTCTGCACATTTGTGGATGGCTTTCTTCACATTTGTGGATCGCTTTCTGCACATTTATGGATTGCTTTCTTCACATTTGTTGATTGGTTTCTGCACATTTGTGGACCGCTTTCTGCACATTTGTGGATGGCTTTCTGCACATTTATAGATCGCTTTCTGCACATTGAATCACTTTCTGCACATTTGTGGATCGCTTTCTGCACATTTGTGGATCGCTTTCTGCACATTTATGGATCGCTTTCTGCACATTTGTGGATCGCTTTCTGCACATTTATGGATCGCTTTCTGCACATTTGTGGATCGCTTTCTGCACATTTATGGATTGCTTTCTTCACATTTGTTGATTGGTTTCTGCACATTTGTGGACTGCTTTCTGCACATTTGTGGATGGCTTTCTGCACATTTATGGATCGCTTTCTGCACATTTGTGGATCGCTTTCTGCACATTGAATCACTTTCTGCACATTTGTGGATCGCTTTCTGCACATTGAATCACTTTCTGCACATTTGTGGATCGCTTTCTGCACATTTGTGGATCGCTTTCTGCACATTTGTGGATCGCTTTCTGCACATTTATGGATTGCTTTCTTCACATTTGTTGATTGGTTTCTGCACATTTGTGGACTGCTTTCTGCACATTTGTGGACTGCTTTCTGCACATTTGTGGACTGCTTTCTGCACATTTGTGGACTGCTTTCTGCACATTTGTGGACTGCTTTCTGCACATTTGTGGACTGCTTTCTGCACATTTGTGGACTGCTTTCTGCACATTTGTGGACTGCTTTCTGCACATTTGTGGACTGCTTTCTGCACATTTATGGATCGCTTTCTGCACATTTGTGGATGGCTTTCTGCACATTTGTGGATCGCTTTCTGCACATTTGTGAATTGCTTTCTGTGCATTTGTTGATCGGTTTCTGCACATTTGTTGATCGCTTTCTGCACATTTATGGATCGCTTTCTGCACATTTAAGGATCGCTTTCTGCACATTTATGGATCGCTTTCTGCACATTTGTGGATCGCTTTCTGCACATTTATGGATCGCTTTCTGCATATTGAATCACTTTCTGCACATTTGTGAATCGCTTTCTGCACATTTATGGATCGCTTTCTGCACATTTATGGATCGCTTTCTGCACATTTGTGGATTGCTTTCTGCACATTTGTGGATTGCTTTCTGCACATTTATGGATCGCTTTCTGCACATTTGTTGCGTTTTCTGCACATTTATGGATTGCTTTCTTCACATTTGTGTATCGCTTTCTGCACATTTGTGGATCACTTTCTGCACATTTGTGGATCGCTTTCTGCACATTTGTGAATCGCTTTCTGTGCATTTGTTGATTGGTTTCTGCACATTTGTGAATCGCTTTCTGCACATTTGTGGATCGCTTTCTGCACATTTATGGATCGCTTTCTGCACATTTGTGGATCGCTTTCTGCACATTTGTGGATTGCTTTCTGCACATTTATGGATCGCTTTCTGCACATTTGTTGCGTTTTCTGCACATTTATGGATCGCTTTCTTCACATTTGTGTATCGCTTTCTGCACATTTGTGGATCGCTTTCTGCACATTTGTGGATCGCTTTCTGCACATTTGTGAATCGCTTTCTGTGCATTTGTTGATCGCTTTCTGCACATTTGTGGATCGCTTTCTGCACATTTGTGGATCGCTTTCTGCACATTTATGGATTGCTTTCTTCACATTTGTTGATTGGTTTCTGCACATTTGTGGATCGCTTTCTGCACATTTATGGATTGCTTTCTGCACATTTATGGATTGCTTTCTGCACATTTGTGGATTGCTTTCTGCACATTTGTGGATCGCTTTCTGCACATTTGTGGATCGCTTTCTGCACATTTGTGAATCGCTTTCTGCACATTTGTGGATTGCTTTCTGCACATTTATGGATCGCTTTCTGCAAATTTGTGGATGGCTTTCTGCACATTTGTGGATCGCTTTCTGCACATTTGTGGATCGCTTTCTGCACATTTATGGATTGCTTTCTTCACATTTGTTGATGGGTTTCTGCACATTTGTGGATGGCTTTCTGCACATTTATGGATCGCTTTCTGCACATTTATGGATCGCTTTCTGCACATTTGTGAATCGCTTTCTGTGCATTTGTGGATTGTTTTCTGCACATTTATGGATCGCTTTCTGCACATTTATGGATCGCTTTCTGCACATTTGTGAATCGCTTTCTGCACATTTATGGATCGCTTTCTGCACATTTGTGGATCGCTTTCTGCACATTTGTGGATCGCTTTCTGCACATTTATGGATCGCTTTCTGCACATTTGTGGATCGCTTTCTGCACATTTATGGATCCCTTTCTGCACATTGAATCACTTTCTGCACATTTGTGGATCGCTTTCTGCACATTTGTGGATCGCTTTCTGCACATTTATGGATCGCTTTCTGCACATTTGTGGATCGCTTTCTGCACATTTATGGATCGCTTTCTGCACATTTGTGGATCGCTTTCTGCACATTTATGGATTGCTTTCTTCACATTTGTTGATTGGTTTCTGCACATTTGTGGACTGCTTTCTGCACATTTGTGGATGGCTTTCTGCACATTTATGGATCGCTTTCTGCACATTTGTGGATGGCTTTCTGCACATTTATGGATCGCTTTCTGCACATTTGTGGATTGCTTTCTGCACATTTATGGATCACTTTCTGCACATTTATGGATCGCTTTCTGCAGATTTATGGATCGCTTTCTGCACATTTATGGATCGCTTTCTGCACATTTGTGAATCGCTTTCTGCACATTTGTGGATCGCTTTCTGCACATTTGTGGATCGGTTTCTGCACATTTGTGAATCGCTTTCTGCACATTTGTGAATCGCTTTCTGCACATTTGTGAATCGCTTTCTGTGCATTTGTGGATTGCTTTCTGTGCATTTGTGGAACGCTTTCTGCACATTTATGGATCGCTTTCTGCACATTTGTGAATCGCTTTCTGCACATTTGTGGATCGCTTTCTGCACATTTGTGGATCGGTTTCTGCACATTTGTGAATCGCTTTCTGCACATTTGTGAATCGCTTTCTGCCGTTTGTGGATCGCTTTCTGCCGTTTGTGGATCGCTTTCTGCACATTTGTGGATCGCTTTCTGCACATTTATGGATCGCTTTCTGCACATTTGTGGATCGCTTTCTGCACATTTATGGATCGCTTTCTGCACATTTGTGGATCGCTTTCTGCACATTTGTGGATCGCTTTCTGCACATTTATGGATCGCTTTCTGCACATTTGTGGATCGCTTTCTGCACATTTGTGGATGGCTTTCTGCACATTTATGGATCGCTTTCTGCACATTTATGGATCGCTTTCTGCACATTTGTGGATCGGTTTCTGCACATTTGTGAATCGCTTTCTGCACATTTGTGAATCGCTTTCTGCACATTTGTGGATCGCTTTCTGCACATTTGTGGATCGCTTTCTGCACATTTGTGGATCGCTTTCTGCACATTTGTGGATCGCTTTCTGCACATTTATGGATTGCTTTCTTCACATTTGTTGATTGGTTTCTGCACATTTGTGGATCGCTTTCTGCACATTTGTGGATCGCTTTCTGCACATTTGTGGATCGCTTTCTGCACATTGAATCACTTTCTGCACATTTGTGGATCGCTTTCTGCACATTGAATCACTTTCTGCACATTTGTGGATCGCTTTCTGCACATTTGTGGATCGCTTTCTGCACATTGAATCACTTTCTGCACATTTGTGGATCGCTTTCTGCACATTTATGGATCGCTTTCTGCACATTTGTGGATCGCTTTCTGCACATTTATGGATTGCTTTCTTCACATTTGTTGATTGGTTTCTGCACATTTGTGGACTGCTTTCTGCACATTTGTGGATGGCTTTCTGCACATTTATGGATCGCTTTCTGCACATTTGTGGATGGCTTTCTGCACATTTGTGGATCGCTTTCTGCACATTTGTGAATTGCTTTCTGTGCATTTGTTGATCGGTTTCTGCACATTTGTGGATCGCTTTCTGCACATTTATGGATTGCTTTCTTCACATTTGTGGATCGCTTTCTGCACATTTATGGATTGCTTTCTTCACATTTGTTGATTGGTTTCTGCACATTTGTGGACCGCTTTCTGCACATTTGTGGATGGCTTTCTGCACATTTATAGATCGCTTTCTGCACATTTGTGGATGGCTTTCTGCACATTTGTGAATCGCTTTCTGCACATTTGTGAATCGCTTTCTGCACATTTGTGGATCGCTTTCTGCACATTTATGGATCGCTTTCTGCACATTTGTGGATTGCTTTCTGCACATTTATGGATCGCTTTCTGCACATTTATGGATCGCTTTCTGCACATTTATGGATCGCTTTCTGCACATTTGTGAATCGCGTTCTGCACATTTGTGGATCGCTTTCTGCACATTTGTGGATCGGTTTCTGCACATTTGTGAATCGCTTTCTGCACATTTGTGAATTGCTTTCTGCACATTTGTGAATCGCTTTGTGCATTTGTGGATTGCTTTCTGCACAATTATGGATCGCTTTCTGCCGTTTGTGGATCGCTTTCTGCACATTTGTGAATCGCTTTCTGTGCATTCGTGGATTGCTTTCTGCACATTCATGGATCGCTTTCTGCACATTTATGAATCGCTTTCTGCACATTTGTGGATCGCTTTCTGCACATTTATGGATCGCTTTCTGCACATTTGTGGATCGCTTTCTGCACATTTGTGGATCGCTTTCTGCACATTTGTTGATCGCTTTCTGCACATTTATGGATCGCTTTCTTCACAATTGTGTATCGCTTTCTGCACATTTGTGGATTGCTTTCTGCACATTTATGGATCGCTTTCTGCACATTTGTGGATCGCTTTCTGCACATTTGTGGATGGCTTTCTGCACATTTATGGATCGCTTTCTGCACATTTATGGATCGCTTTCTGCACATTTGTGGATCGGTTTCTGCACATTTGTGAATCGCTTTCTGCACATTTGTGAATCGCTTTCTGCACATTTGTGGATCGCTTTCTGCACATTTGTGGATCGCTTTCTGCACATTTGTGGATCGCTTTCTGCACATTTGTGGATCGCTTTCTGCACATTTATGGATTGCTTTCTTCACATTTGTTGATTGGTTTCTGCACATTTGTGGATCGCTTTCTGCACATTTGTGGATCGCTTTCTGCACATTTGTGGATCGCTTTCTGCACATTGAATCACTTTCTGCACATTTGTGGATCGCTTTCTGCACATTGAATCACTTTCTGCACATTTGTGGATCGCTTTCTGCACATTTGTGGATCGCTTTCTGCACATTGAATCACTTTCTGCACATTTGTGGATCGCTTTCTGCACATTTATGGATCGCTTTCTGCACATTTGTGGATCGCTTTCTGCACATTTATGGATTGCTTTCTTCACATTTGTTGATTGGTTTCTGCACATTTGTGGACTGCTTTCTGCACATTTGTGGATGGCTTTCTGCACATTTATGGATCGCTTTCTGCACATTTGTGGATGGCTTTCTGCACATTTGTGGATCGCTTTCTGCACATTTGTGAATTGCTTTCTGTGCATTTGTTGATCGGTTTCTGCACATTTGTGGATCGCTTTCTGCACATTTATGGATTGCTTTCTTCACATTTGTGGATCGCTTTCTGCACATTTATGGATTGCTTTCTTCACATTTGTTGATTGGTTTCTGCACATTTGTGGACCGCTTTCTGCACATTTGTGGATGGCTTTCTGCACATTTATAGATCGCTTTCTGCACATTTGTGGATGGCTTTCTGCACATTTGTGAATCGCTTTCTGCACATTTGTGAATCGCTTTCTGCACATTTGTGGATCGCTTTCTGCACATTTATGGATCGCTTTCTGCACATTTGTGGATTGCTTTCTGCACATTTATGGATCGCTTTCTGCACATTTATGGATCGCTTTCTGCACATTTATGGATCGCTTTCTGCACATTTGTGAATCGCGTTCTGCACATTTGTGGATCGCTTTCTGCACATTTGTGGATCGGTTTCTGCACATTTGTGAATCGCTTTCTGCACATTTGTGAATTGCTTTCTGCACATTTGTGAATCGCTTTGTGCATTTGTGGATTGCTTTCTGCACAATTATGGATCGCTTTCTGCCGTTTGTGGATCGCTTTCTGCACATTTGTGAATCGCTTTCTGTGCATTCGTGGATTGCTTTCTGCACATTCATGGATCGCTTTCTGCACATTTATGAATCGCTTTCTGCACATTTGTGGATCGCTTTCTGCACATTTATGGATCGCTTTCTGCACATTTGTGGATCGCTTTCTGCACATTTGTGGATCGCTTTCTGCACATTTGTTGATCGCTTTCTGCACATTTATGGATCGCTTTCTTCACAATTGTGTATCGCTTTCTGCACATTTGTGGATCGCTTTCTGCACATTTGTGGATCGCTTTCTGCACATTTGTGAATCTCTTTCTGTGCATTTGTTGATTGGTTTCTGCACATTTATGGATCGCTTTCTGCACATTTATGGATCGCTTTCTGCACATTTATGGATCGCTTTCTGCACATTTGTGAATCGCGTTCTGCACATTTGTGGATCGCTTTCTGCACATTTGTGGATCGGTTTCTGCACATTTGTGAATCGCTTTCTGCACATTTGTGAATTGCTTTCTGCACATTTGTGAATCGCTTTGTGCATTTGTGGATTGCTTTCTGCACAATTATGGATCGCTTTCTGCCGTTTGTGGATCGCTTTCTGCACATTTGTGAATCGCTTTCTGTGCATTCGTGGATTGCTTTCTGCACATTCATGGATCGCTTTCTGCACATTTATGAATCGCTTTCTACACATTTGTGGATCGCTTTCTGCACATTTATGGATCGCTTTCTGCACATTTGTGGATCGCTTTCTGCACATTTGTGGATCGCTTTCTGCAAATTTGATTATCGCTTTCTGCACATTTATGGATCGCTTTCTTCACATTTGTGTATCGCTTTCTGCACATTTGTGGATCGCTTTCTGCACATTTGTGGATCGCTTTCTGCACATTTGTGAATCGCTTTCTGTGCATTTGTTGATTGGTTTCTGCACATTTGTGGATCGCTTTCTGCACATTTATGGACTGCTTTCTTCACATTTGTTGATTGGTTTCTGCACATTTGTGGACCGCTTTCTGCACATTTTTGGATCGCTTTCTGCACATTTGTGAATCGCTTTCTGCACATTTGTGGATCTCTTTCTGCACATTTGTGGATCGCTTTCTGCACATTTGTGGATCGCTTTCTGCACATTTATGGATTGCTTTCTTCACATTTGTTGATTGGTTTCTGCACATTTGTGGATCGCTTTCTGCACATTTGTGGATCGGTTTCTGCACATTTGTGAATCGCTTTCTGCACATTTGTGAATCGCTTTCTGCCGTTTGTGGATCGCTTTCTGCCGTTTGTGGATCGCTTTCTGCACATTTGTGGATCGCTTTCTGCACATTTATGGATCGCTTTCTGCACATTTGTGGATCGCTTTCTGCACATTTATGGATCGCTTTCTGCACATTTGTGGATCGCTTTCTGCACATTTGTGGATCGCTTTCTGCACATTTATGGATCGCTTTCTGCACATTTGTGGATCGCTTTCTGCACATTTGTGGATGGCTTTCTGCACATTTATGGATCGCTTTCTGCACATTTATGGATCGCTTTCTGCACATTTGTGGATCGGTTTCTGCACATTTGTGAATCGCTTTCTGCACATTTGTGAATCGCTTTCTGCACATTTGTGGATCGCTTTCTGCACATTTGTGGATCGCTTTCTGCACATTTGTGGATCGCTTTCTGCACATTTGTGGATCGCTTTCTGCACATTTATGGATTGCTTTCTTCACATTTGTTGATTGGTTTCTGCACATTTGTGGATCGCTTTCTGCACATTTGTGGATCGCTTTCTGCACATTTGTGGATCGCTTTCTGCACATTGAATCACTTTCTGCACATTTGTGGATCGCTTTCTGCACATTGAATCACTTTCTGCACATTTGTGGATCGCTTTCTGCACATTTGTGGATCGCTTTCTGCACATTTGTGGATCGCTTTCTGCACATTTATGGATCGCTTTCTGCACATTTGTGGATCGCTTTCTGCACATTTATGGATTGCTTTCTTCACATTTGTTGATTGGTTTCTGCACATTTGTGGACTGCTTACTGCACATTTGTGGATGGCTTTCTGCACATTTATGGATCGCTTTCTGCACATTTGTGGATGGCTTTCTGCACATTTGTGGATCGCTTTCTGCACATTTGTGAATTGCTTTCTGTGCATTTGTTGATCGGTTTCTGCACATTTGTTGATCGCTTTCTGCACATTTGTGGATGGCTTTCTTCACATTTGTGGATCGCTTTCTGCACATTTATGGATTGCTTTCTTCACATTTGTTGATTGGTTTCTGCACATTTGTGGACCGCTTTCTGCACATTTGTGGATGGCTTTCTGCACATTTATAGATCGCTTTCTGCACATTGAATCACTTTCTGCACATTTGTGGATCGCTTTCTGCACATTTGTGGATCGCTTTCTGCACATTTATGGATCGCTTTCTGCACATTTGTGGATCGCTTTCTGCACATTTATGGATCGCTTTCTGCACATTTGTGGATCGCTTTCTGCACATTTATGGATTGCTTTCTTCACATTTGTTGATTGGTTTCTGCACATTTGTGGACTGCTTTCTGCACATTTGTGGATGGCTTTCTGCACATTTATGGATCGCTTTCTGCACATTTGTGGATCGCTTTCTGCACATTGAATCACTTTCTGCACATTTGTGGATCGCTTTCTGCACATTGAATCACTTTCTGCACATTTGTGGATCGCTTTCTGCACATTTGTGGATCGCTTTCTGCACATTTGTGGATCGCTTTCTGCACATTTATGGATTGCTTTCTTCACATTTGTTGATTGGTTTCTGCACATTTGTGGACTGCTTTCTGCACATTTGTGGACTGCTTTCTGCACATTTGTGGACTGCTTTCTGCACATTTGTGGACTGCTTTCTGCACATTTGTGGACTGCTTTCTGCACATTTGTGGACTGCTTTCTGCACATTTGTGGACTGCTTTCTGCACATTTGTGGACTGCTTTCTGCACATTTATGGATCGCTTTCTGCACATTTGTGGATGGCTTTCTGCACATTTGTGGATCGCTTTCTGCACATTTGTGAATTGCTTTCTGTGCATTTGTTGATCGGTTTCTGCACATTTGTTGATCGCTTTCTGCACATTTATGGATCGCTTTCTGCACATTTAAGGATCGCTTTCTGCACATTTATGGATCGCTTTCTGCACATTTGTGGATCGCTTTCTGCACATTTATGGATCGCTTTCTGCATATTGAATCACTTTCTGCACATTTGTGAATCGCTTTCTGCACATTTATGGATCGCTTTCTGCACATTTATGGATCGCTTTCTGCACATTTGTGGATTGCTTTCTGCACATTTGTGGATTGCTTTCTGCACATTTATGGATCGCTTTCTGCACATTTGTTGCGTTTTCTGCACATTTATGGATTGCTTTCTTCACATTTGTGTATCGCTTTCTGCACATTTGTGGATCACTTTCTGCACATTTGTGGATCGCTTTCTGCACATTTGTGAATCGCTTTCTGTGCATTTGTTGATTGGTTTCTGCACATTTGTGAATCGCTTTCTGCACATTTGTGGATCGCTTTCTGCACATTTATGGATCGCTTTCTGCACATTTGTGGATCGCTTTCTGCACATTTGTGGATTGCTTTCTGCACATTTATGGATCGCTTTCTGCACATTTGTTGCGTTTTCTGCACATTTATGGATCGCTTTCTTCACATTTGTGTATCGCTTTCTGCACATTTGTGGATCGCTTTCTGCACATTTGTGGATCGCTTTCTGCACATTTGTGAATCGCTTTCTGTGCATTTGTTGATCGCTTTCTGCACATTTGTGGATCGCTTTCTGCACATTTGTGGATCGCTTTCTGCACATTTATGGATTGCTTTCTTCACATTTGTTGATTGGTTTCTGCACATTTGTGGATCGCTTTCTGCACATTTATGGATTGCTTTCTGCACATTTATGGATTGCTTTCTGCACATTTGTGGATTGCTTTCTGCACATTTGTGGATCGCTTTCTGCACATTTGTGGATCGCTTTCTGCACATTTGTGAATCGCTTTCTGCACATTTGTGGATTGCTTTCTGCACATTTATGGATCGCTTTCTGCAAATTTGTGGATGGCTTTCTGCACATTTGTGGATCGCTTTCTGCACATTTGTGGATCGCTTTCTGCACATTTATGGATTGCTTTCTTCACATTTGTTGATGGGTTTCTGCACATTTGTGGATGGCTTTCTGCACATTTATGGATCGCTTTCTGCACATTTATGGATCGCTTTCTGCACATTTGTGAATCGCTTTCTGTGCATTTGTGGATTGTTTTCTGCACATTTATGGATCGCTTTCTGCACATTTATGGATCGCTTTCTGCACATTTGTGAATCGCTTTCTGCACATTTATGGATCGCTTTCTTCACATTTGTGGATCGCTTTCTGCACATTTGTGGATCGCTTTCTGCACATTTATGGATCGCTTTCTGCACATTTGTGGATCGCTTTCTGCACATTTATGGATCCCTTTCTGCACATTGAATCACTTTCTGCACATTTGTGGATCGCTTTCTGCACATTTGTGGATCGCTTTCTGCACATTTATGGATCGCTTTCTGCACATTTGTGGATCGCTTTCTGCACATTTATGGATCGCTTTCTGCACATTTGTGGATCGCTTTCTGCACATTTATGGATTGCTTTCTTCACATTTGTTGATTGGTTTCTGCACATTTGTGGACTGCTTTCTGCACATTTGTGGATGGCTTTCTGCACATTTATGGATTGCTTTCTGCACATTTGTGGATGGCTTTCTGCACATTTATGGATCGCTTTCTGCACATTTGTGGATTGCTTTCTGCACATTTATGGATCACTTTCTGCACATTTATGGATCGCTTTCTGCACATTTATGGATCGCTTTCTGCACATTTATGGATCGCTTTCTGCACATTTGTGAATCGCTTTCTGCACATTTGTGGATCGCTTTCTGCACATTTGTGGATCGGTTTCTGCACATTTGTGAATCGCTTTCTGCACATTTGTGAATCGCTTTCTGCACATTTGTGAATCGCTTTCTGTGCATTTGTGGATTGCTTTCTGTGCATTTGTGGAACGCTTTCTGCACATTTATGGATCGCTTTCTGCACATTTGTGAATCGCTTTCTGCACATTTGTGGATCGCTTTCTGCACATTTGTGGATCGGTTTCTGCACATTTGTGAATCGCTTTCTGCACATTTGTGAATCGCTTTCTGCCGTTTGTGGATCGCTTTCTGCCGTTTGTGGATCGCTTTCTTCACATTTGTTGATTGGTTTCTGCACATTTGTGGATCGCTTTCTGCACATTTGTGGATCGCTTTCTGCACATTTGTGGATCGCTTTCTGCACATTGAATCACTTTCTGCACATTTGTGGATCGCTTTCTGCACATTGAATCACTTTCTGCACATTTGTGGATCGCTTTCTGCACATTTGTGGATCGCTTTCTGCACATTGAATCACTTTCTGCACATTTGTGGATCGCTTTCTGCACATTTATGGATCGCTTTCTGCACATTTGTGGATCGCTTTCTGCACATTTATGGATTGCTTTCTTCACATTTGTTGATTGGTTTCTGCACATTTGTGGACTGCTTTCTGCACATTTGTGGATGGCTTTCTGCACATTTATGGATCGCTTTCTGCACATTTGTGGATGGCTTTCTGCACATTTGTGGATCGCTTTCTGCACATTTGTGAATTGCTTTCTGTGCATTTGTTGATCGGTTTCTGCACATTTGTGGATCGCTTTCTGCACATTTATGGATTGCTTTCTTCACATTTGTGGATCGCTTTCTGCACATTTATGGATTGCTTTCTTCACATTTGTTGATTGGTTTCTGCACATTTGTGGACCGCTTTCTGCACATTTGTGGATGGCTTTCTGCACATTTATAGATCGCTTTCTGCACATTTGTGGATGGCTTTCTGCACATTTGTGAATCGCTTTCTGCACATTTGTGAATCGCTTTCTGCACATTTGTGGATCGCTTTCTGCACATTTATGGATCGCTTTCTGCACATTTGTGGATTGCTTTCTGCACATTTATGGATCGCTTTCTGCACATTTATGGATCGCTTTCTGCACATTTATGGATCGCTTTCTGCACATTTGTGAATCGCGTTCTGCACATTTGTGGATCGCTTTCTGCACATTTGTGGATCGGTTTCTGCACATTTGTGAATCGCTTTCTGCACATTTGTGAATTGCTTTCTGCACATTTGTGAATCGCTTTGTGCATTTGTGGATTGCTTTCTGCACAATTATGGATCGCTTTCTGCCGTTTGTGGATCGCTTTCTGCACATTTGTGAATCGCTTTCTGTGCATTCGTGGATTGCTTTCTGCACATTCATGGATCGCTTTCTGCACATTTATGAATCGCTTTCTGCACATTTGTGGATCGCTTTCTGCACATTTATGGATCGCTTTCTGCACATTTGTGGATCGCTTTCTGCACATTTGTGGATCGCTTTCTGCACATTTGTTGATCGCTTTCTGCACATTTATGGATCGCTTTCTTCACAATTGTGTATCGCTTTCTGCACATTTGTGGATCGCTTTCTGCACATTTGTGGATCGCTTTCTGCACATTTGTGAATCTCTTTCTGTGCATTTGTTGATTGGTTTCTGCACATTTATGGATCGCTTTCTGCACATTTATGGATCGCTTTCTGCACATTTATGGATCGCTTTCTGCACATTTGTGAATCGCGTTCTGCACATTTGTGGATCGCTTTCTGCACATTTGTGGATCGGTTTCTGCACATTTGTGAATCGCTTTCTGCACATTTGTGAATTGCTTTCTGCACATTTGTGAATCGCTTTGTGCATTTGTGGATTGCTTTCTGCACAATTATGGATCGCTTTCTGCCGTTTGTGGATCGCTTTCTGCACATTTGTGAATCGCTTTCTGTGCATTCGTGGATTGCTTTCTGCACATTCATGGATCGCTTTCTGCACATTTATGAATCGCTTTCTACACATTTGTGGATCGCTTTCTGCACATTTATGGATCGCTTTCTGCACATTTGTGGATCGCTTTCTGCACATTTGTGGATCGCTTTCTGCAAATTTGATTATCGCTTTCTGCACATTTATGGATCGCTTTCTTCACATTTGTGTATCGCTTTCTGCACATTTGTGGATCGCTTTCTGCACATTTGTGGATCGCTTTCTGCACATTTGTGAATCGCTTTCTGTGCATTTGTTGATTGGTTTCTGCACATTTGTGGATCGCTTTCTGCACATTTATGGACTGCTTTCTTCACATTTGTTGATTGGTTTCTGCACATTTGTGGACCGCTTTCTGCACATTTTTGGATCGCTTTCTGCACATTTGTGAATCGCTTTCTGCACATTTGTGAATCGCTTTCTGTGCATTTGTGGATTGCTTTCTGCACATTTATGGATCGCTTTCTGCCGTTTGTGGATCGCTTTCTGCACATTTGTGAATCGCTTTCTGTGCATTTGTGGATTGCTTTCTGCACATTTATGGATCGCTTTCTGCCGTTTGTGAATCGCTTTCTGCACATTTGTGAATCGCTTTCTGCACATTTGTGAATCGCTTTCTGCACATTTGTGGATCGCTTTCTGCACATTTGTGAATCGCTTTCTGCACATTTGTGAATCGCTTTCTGTGCATTTGTGAATCGCTTTCTGCACATTTGTGGATCGCTTTCTGCCGTTTGTGAATCGATTTCTGCACATTTGTGAATCGCTTTCTGCACATTTGTGAATCGCTTTCTGCACATTTGTGGATCGCTTTCTGCACATTTGTGGATCGCTTTCTGCACATTTGTGAATCGCTTTCTGCACATTTGTGGATTGGTTTCTGCACATTTGTGAATCGCTTTCTTCACATATGTTGATTGGTTTCTGCACATTTGTGAATCGCTTTCTTCACATTTGTTGATTGGTTTCTGCACATTTGTGAATCGCTTTCTTCACATTTGTTGATTGGTTTCTGCACATTTGTGGATCGCTTTCTGCACATTTATGGACTGCTTTCTTCACATTTGTTGATTGGTTTCTGCACATTTGTGGACCGCTTTCTGCACATTTTTGGATCGCTTTCTGCACATTTGTGAATCGCTTTCTGCACATTTGTGAATCGCTTTCTGTGCATTTGTGAATCGCTTTCTGCACATTTGTGGATCGCTTTCTGCCGTTTGTGAATCGCTTTCTGCACATTTGTGAATCGCTTTCTGCACATTTGTGAATCGCTTTCTGCACATTTGTGGATCGCTTTCTGCACATTTGTGGATCGCTTTCTGCACATTTGTGAATCGCTTTCTGCACATTTGTGGATTGGTTTCTGCACATTTGTGAATCGCTTTCTTCACATATGTTGATTGGTTTCTGCACATTTGTGAATCGCTTTCTTCACATTTGTTGATTGGTTTCTGCACATTTGTGTATCGCTTTCTGCACATTTATGGATCGCTTTCTGCACATTTGTGGATCGCGTTCTGCACATTTATGGATCGCTTTCTGCACATTTGTGGATTGCTTTCTGCACATTTATGGATCGCTTTCTGCACATTTGTGGATCGCTTTCTGCACATTTGTGGATTGCTTTCTGCACATTTATGGATCGCTTTCTGCACATTTGTGGATCGCTTTCTGCACATTTGTGGATCGCTTTCTGCACATTAGTGAATCGCTTTCTGCACATTTGTGGATCGCTTTCTGCACATTTATGGATCGCTTTCTGCACATTTGTGGATCGCTTTCTGCACATTTGTGGATTGCTTTCTGCACATTTATGGATCGCTTTCTGCACATTTGTGAATCGCTTTCTGCACATTTATGGATCGCTTTCTGCACATTTGTGGATCGCTTTCTGCACATTTGTGAATCGCTTTCTGCACATTTGTGGATTGCTTTCTGCACATTTGTGGATCGCTTTCTGCACATTTGTGGATCGCTTTCTGCACATTTGTGAATCGCTTTCTGCACATTTGTGGATTGCTTTCTGCACATTTATGGATCGCTTTCTGCAAATTTGTGGATGGCTTTCTGCACATTTGTGAATCGCTTTCTTCACATTTGTTGATTGGTTTCTGCACATTTGTGAATCGCTTTCTTCACATTTGTTGATTGGTTTCTGCACATTTGTGAATCGCTTTCTGCACATTTATGGATCGCTTTCTGCACATTTGTGAATCGCTTTCTGCACATTTGTGGATCGCGTTCAGCACATTTATGGATCGCTTTCTGCACATTTGTGGATTGCTTTCTGCACATTTATGGATCGCTTTCTGCACATTTGTGGATCGCTTTCTGCACATTTGTGGATTGCTTTCTGCACATTTATGGATCGCTTTCTGCACATTTGTGAATCGCTTTCTGCACATTTGTGGATCGCTTTCTGCACATTTGTGGATTGCTTTCTGCACATTTATGGATCGCTTTCTGCACATTTGTGAATCGCTTTCTGCACATTTATGGATCGCTTTCTGCACATTTATGGATCGCTTTCTGCACATTTGTGGATTGCTTTCTGCACGTTTGTGGATCGCTTTCTGCACATTTGTGGATCGCTTTCTGCACGTTTGTGGATCGCTTTCTGCACATTTGTGAATCGCTTTCTGCACATTTGTGGATTGCTTTCTGCACATTTGTGGATCGCTTTCTGCACATTTGTGGATCGCTTTCTGCACATTTGTGAATCGCTTTCTGCACATTTGTGGATCGCTTTCTGCACATTTATGGATCGCTTTCTGCACATTTATGGATCGCTTTCTGCACATTTGTGGATGGCTTTCTGCACATTTATGGATCGCTTTCTGCACATTTGTGGATTGCTTTCTGCACATTTATGGATCGCTTTCTGCACATTTGTGAATCGCTTTCTGCACATTTGTGGATTGCTTTCTGCACATTTATGGATCGCTTTCTGCACATTTGTGGATGGCTTTCTGCACATTTATGGATCGCTTTCTGCACATTTGTGGATTGCTTTCTGCACATTTATGGATCGCTTTCTGCACATTTATGGATCGCTTTCTGCACATTTGTGGATCGCTTTCTGCACATTTGTGGATCGCTTTCTGCACATTTGTGAATCGCTTTCTGCACATTTATGGATCGCTTTCTGCACATTTGTGGATCGCTTTCTGCACATTTATGGATCGCTTTCTGCACATTTGTGGATCGCTTTCTGCGCATTTATGGATCGGTTTCTGCACATTTGTGGATCGCTTTCTGCACATTTGTGGATCGCTTTCTGCACATTTGTGGATCGCTTTCTGCACATTTATGGATCGCTTTCTGCACATTTGTGAATCGCTTTCTGCACATTTATGGATCGCTTTCTGCACATTTATGGATCGCTTTCTTCACATTTATGGATCGCTTTCTTCACATTTGTGTATCGCTTTCTGCACATTTGTGGATTGCTTTCTGCACATTTATGGATCGCTTTCTGCACATTTATGGATCGCTTTCTGCACATTTATGGATCGCTTTCTGCACATTTGTGAATCGCTTTCTGCACATTTATGGATCGCTTTCTGCACATTTATGGATCGCTTTCTTCACATTTATGGATCGCTTTCTTCACATTTGTGTATCGCTTTCTGCACATTTGTGGATTGCTTTCTGCACATTTATGGATCGCTTTCTGCACATTTATGGATCGCTTTCTGCACATTTATGGATCGCTTTCTGCACATTTATGGATCGCTTTCTGCACACTTATGGATCGCTTTCTGCACATTTATGGATCGCTTTCTGCACATTTATGGATCGCTTTCTTCACATTTATGGATCGCTTTCTTCACATTTGTGAATCGCTTTCTGCACATTTGTGGATTGCTTTCTGCACATTTATGGATCGCTTTCTGCACATTTATGGATCGCTTTCTGCACATTTGTGGATCGCTTTCTGCACATTTATGGATCGCTTTCTGCACATTTGTGAATCGCTTTCTGCACATTTATGGATCGCTTTCTGCACATTTATGGATCGCTTTCTTCACATTTATGGATCGCTTTCTTCACATTTGTGTATCGCTTTCTGCACATTTTCGGATCGCTTTCTGCACATTTATGAATCGCTTTCTGTGCATTTGTTGATCGCTTTCTGCACATTTGTGAATTGCTTTCTGTGCATTTGTTGATTGGTTTCTGCACATTTGTGGATCGCTTTCTGCACATTTATGGATTGCTTTCTTCACATTTGTTGATTGGTTTCTGCACATTTGTGGATGGCTTTCTGCACATTTATGGATCGCTTTCTGCACATTTGTGGATCGCTTTCTGCACATTTGTGAATCGCTTTCTGCACATTTATGGATCGCTTTCTGCCGTTTGTGGATCGCTTTCTGCACATTTGTGAATCGCTTTCTGTGCATTGTTGGATTGCTTTCTGCACATTTATGGATCGCTTTCTGCACATTAGTGAATCGCTTTCTGCACATTTGTGGATCGCTTTCTGCACATTTTTGGATCGCTTTCTGCACATTTGTGGATCGCGTTCTGCACATTTATGGATCGCTTTCTGCACATTTATGGATCGCTTTCTGCACATTTGTGGATTGCTTTCTGCACATTTATGGATCGCTTTCTGCACATTTATGGATCGCTTTCTGCACATTTATGGATCGCTTTCTGCACAATTGTGGACTGCTTTCTGCACATTTGTGGACTGCTTTCTGCACATTTGTGGATGGCTTTCTGCATATTTATGGATCGCTTTCTGCAAATTTGTGGATGGCTTTCTGCACAATTATGGATCGCTTTCTGCACATTTTTGGATCGCTTTCTGCACATTTATGGATCGCTTTCTGCACATTTGTGGATCGCTTTCTGCACATTTATGGATTGCTTTCTTCACATTTGTTGATCGGTTTCTGCACATTTGTGGACTGCTTTCTGCACATTTGTGGACTGCTTTCTGCACATTTGTGGATGGCTTTCTGCACATTTATGGATCGCTTTCTGCACATTTGTGGATCGCTTTCTGCACATTTATGGATCGCTTTCTGCACATTTGTGGATCGCTTTCTGCACATTTGTGGATCGCTTTCTGCACATTTATGGATCGCTTTCTTCACATTTGTGTATCGCTTTCTGCACATTTTCGGATCGCTTTCTGCACATTTGTGGATCGCTTTCTGTGCATTTGTTGATCGCTTTCTGCACATTTTCGGATCGCTTTCTGCACATTTGTGGATCGCTTTCTGTGCATTTGTTGATCGCTTTCTGCACATTTGTGGATCGCTTTCTGCACATTTATGGATCGCTTTCTTCACATTTGTGTATCGCTTTCTGCACATTTTCGGATCGCTTTCTGCACATTTATGAATCGCTTTCTGTGCATTTGTGAATTGCTTTCTGTGCATTTGTTGATTGGTTTCTGCACATTTGTGGATCGCTTTCTGCACATTTATGGATTGCTTTCTTCACATTTGTTGATTGATTTCTGCACATTTGTGGACCGCTTTCTGCACATTTGTGGATCGCTTTCTGCACATTTGTGAATCGCTTTCTGCACATTTATGGATCGCTTTCTGCCGTTTGTGGATCGCTTTCTGCACATTTGTGAATCGCTTTCTGTGCATTGTTGGATTGCTTTCTGCACATTTATGGATCGCTTTCTGCACATTAGTGAATCGCTTTCTGCACATTTGTGGATCGCTTTCTGCACATTTATGGATCGCTTTCTGCACATTTGTGGATCGCGTTCTGCACATTTATGGATCGCTTTCTGCACATTTATGGATCGCTTTCTGCACATTTGTGGATTGCTTTCTGCACATTTATGGATCGCTTTCTGCACATTTATGGATCGCTTTCTGCACATTTATGGATCGCTTTCTGCACAATTGTGGATTGCTTTCTGCACATTTGTGAATCGCTTTCTGTGCATTTGTGGATCAGTGAACACATTTGTGGATCAGTGAACACATTTGCGGATTGCTCTCTGTGTATTTGTCGTCAAATCGTGCGCACAATCCACAAATAGGTGGACTCCGCCCACTATCTACGCAAGCCAATTGGTTAACTTCCGCTTTTGTTGTCCAATAGGCCACGTTCTAACTTCAGCCAATCACGTTTTGCTCTGCACTAAGATTCAGAGCTAACATGGCGACTAGGGGCAGTCTAAAATGTGTGTTATACTAAAAAATGATAATGGCCCCTTCTTTATTCTATGTAATGATTGCTTGTGTTTATATACATTTTCCGTATTGTTACATATATGCTGTATTTAAACGTGTATGACTTGATAACAGCGTGCACGGACTGAAGTGGAAAATCCCGGTGACTAGGGAGTCGGGTTGATTTGGTCTGCCAGCCGGCCGTTTTGTGTTTATGTACCAAAGGGCTAAATTACGATTTTTTGCAGCTGTCGGTGTACTACCAGTATACCATGGCAGAAATAACGCGTGGGGAATCATCAGCATTTGTCATTCATAATTCAAAATAAAACGTAATTTCTACAGTCATCTCGGTTTATCCCATTCCTGAATGATCTCTGTTGCTATGGCTGAACTGTTCTGTTTACTGTCTAACTCTCTGCCATGACAAAACTATATGATACCTGTAATATAGATTAAAATAATAAGAGTAGTCTTTAGTGACAGCAGCTTAAGTAGGCTATATTGCAAGATTATCGTGTGGGACAAGTCTATCCACAATTCCCCACATAGAAATACTGTAGTTGTGTAATACTAGTGGTGGGCCGTTAACGGCGCAGTGAGACTCTTATGACGCGATAAAAAAAAATTCGCCGTTAATCTATTCTCAAAGTTGGGTTGGGAACTGGGTCTATACTACGCAAGCTATGATGACTTTCACCTTGATATTTTAGCGCGGATGTATACCAGCTTAACTTCACTGTACGGGGCGAGAACAAGATTTTTCAACTCGCGTGATTCGCGTCATTCGCGCGATTCGTGCCGCAAGTAGGTCTATTGGCTCTTGCATTAACATATAAATCACTTGCGCTTGACACCCCATTCGCGTTTGGTCTGAACACAACATAACGTTACTGTGAAATTACCGCATCGGACGTGCTAACATGGATGCAGCTATGAAGCCACCGGGTTTGCTTCAGGGAATATTAATTTTTAAGAAGCTTCCCAATAGAAACATCGACAAGACTAAGGTTGTTTGCACTTTGTGCAATGCGGAATTGGTTTAAAAAAAAACTTTCTCTCAACAGGTACTGGTCTAGCTTTAGTTGAAACCAGTAACTTTGTATTGAGATCTAATGTATTATGGCTCCTGTATGACATATCGCTTGTTGCTCCCTCACTCTTTGTAAGTCGCTTTGGATAAAAGCGTCTGCTAAATGACTAAATGTAAATGTACTGTAGGAGCTCTTCCAGTCTCAAGTACCACCTTAACGCAAATCATCCCTTAGCTAATGCGGAAGTAAACACAAGTTCATCTTATTGAACATAATTTAATTTTCATCACCAATTATCATAGTAGAACAGCTTTCTCAAGCAGTTTGTGATGCATTTTGGAAACAGGAGATGAGCCCCTGGTCTAATGCGCCACCTGGCTTGAGAAACCCGTTCTCAAAGACTTACTTTTAGTCATTATTTGGGTAGCACACATATTCTGAATGCCTTCGGCAGAATTCAAATGAGCCATTTTCCATTCCATTTTCTACCGCTTATCCAAACTACCTCGGGTCACGGGGAGCCTGCGCCTATCTCAGGAGTCATCGGGCATAAAGGCAGGATACACCCTGGATGGAGTGCCAACCCATCGCAGGGCGCACACACACTCACTCATTCACTCACGCACTCGCACCCTACGGACAATTTTTCCAGAGATGCCAATCAATCTACCATGCATGTCTTTGGACCAGGGGAGGAAACCGGAGTACCCGGAGAAAACCCCCGAGAACATGCAAACTCCACACACACAAGTCGGAAGTGGGAATCAAACCCCCAACCCTGGAGGTGTGAGGCGAACGTGCTAACCACTAAACCACCGTGCCCCATGAGCCATTTTAATCTAGATTAATCTAGATTAATTCCAAGATTAATCTAGATTAAAAAAATTAATCTATGCCCACCACTAATTAAGATGCTTCTTTCTTAATGAATCTGCGCGATTTGAGTGGACGGGGTCACGTAACGGGTCTGATTGTTCTCGTTGGCCAATCACATGGAAATTAAAAATAGCGTAGTAAAAGTTCAGATACAGCAATAAAAATGTAATCACATAAAAGTACACTGATTTTAAACTACTTAAAAAGTACAATTCACGAAAAAACTACTCAATTACAGTCATATGAGTAATTGCTTTTCGTTACTTTCCACCACTGCATTTAATTTGTTGTAAATAATGGTGTGTGTACCTGACCAGGTCTGAGCCTGCACCAGAATATAAAGAAACTGAGGACTGGAAGAAGGAAATGGTAGATCTGAGAAAGCTGACCAGGATTGACACCGGCCTTTAAAATTCCCTTTTCTCTGCAACCTTAGAGGACTCCAAAAAGAGCAATAGGGAGTTTAAAGGGTCCCAGTCTTCTTTGTGTTTTTGAATCTCTCCTCTCAGGAAATCTGTGAACATTGTTTTGTGTTACCAGTTACCGGTCAGGGCTGTACCCATCTTTCTCCAAGAAAGCTCCGTAACCCCCCGACCACCACACTGGAAGGTTACAGTCTCACGAAAGCTTCGAGATGACACGCCCAGGCTTGTTACCGTCGCTTCGCTAGAGATTGTGACGCGATACAGCGTTGTGGCGTTTTCCATAGGCAACCCCATCTGTTGTTCTCGACACAACGTCGAGAGACCGACAGAAAGGGAACGTCTTGGTTACGTATGTAACCTCAGTTCCCTGATGGAGGGAACGAGACGTTGTGTCCCTTATGCCACGAACACGTATCGTATTTTGCTGCAGTTTGAGAGGTCTCAGGCTCTTCAGAACAAAGGTAAGTGAATGCTGCAAGCCGGCCTTCTTTTATAACGGATTTCCGGGGGCGGAGCCCAGCATGCAAATTGCATTCGCCAAATTTCATTGGCCTTTTCTATAGTAGTCAGAGTTGATTGGTTCTCTAGGGCGAACCCCATCTGTCGTTCTCGACACAACGTCTCGTTCCCTCCATCAGGAACTGAGGTTACATACGTAACCAAGACGTTTTCCATTTTAAGACTATATCCAAATTACGTCATATGGTGTCACTGTCAGATGCATAGAAATTAATTCATGCATTCATGACATCAAGACTAGATAACTGTAATGCACTCCTAGGTGGTTGCCCTGCGGGCCTATTACAAAAACTGCAACTGGTTCAAAACGCGGCAGCTCGAGTTCTTACACGTACAAAAAAGTATGAGCATATAACCCCGGTTCTTTCAACCTTGCACTGGTTACCTATAAAGCATCGCATTAACTTTAAGATCTTGCTTATTACCTATAAAGCCCTACATGGTCAAGCGCCGCAGTATTTGAATGAACTTCTATTGTATTACAGACCTCCACGTACATTATGCTCTCAGGCGTCCTGTCAGTTGATAATACCTAGAATTTCAAAATCAAGTGCAGGTGGTAGATCCTTTTCTTATTTAGCTTCTAAACTTTGGAATATTCTTCCCTGCACGGTCCGGGAAGCAGACACACTCTGTCAGTTTAAATCTAGACTAAAGACGCATCTTTTTAATCTTGCATACACTACACCTCCATAATATTAATCCTCAGAGGATTTAGGCTGCATTATTTAGATCAACCGGAACCAGGAACACATCCAACAACAAATGATGTACTTGTTGCATCAAAGAGTGCAGAACAGTACTCTACTCTCAGCCAGTCTTGTCTCTTTGTTCCAAGGTTACCGCAGGATGCATTTCATGCCCAGACCTGATGGCAGAGCTGAGAATGGGAAGCTGTGACCTGACAAGAGCTAAGAGGATAGAGCTGGATAAAGGACGCGACAACTTTGTTTTTCCTACAACATTTCAAATGCTATTAGATTGTTAATGATAATCTTAAATCCTTCATTTTTATATTTTTATTAAGCCTTGTTGTGCAAGCACTGATGAGCTTGTGCAGAGGCAGCAGCTTTTGCCAGAGGGGAACTGGAATCCCTTGGTTGGGCCTGGGTTCCCCTGAGGGTTTTTTTCTCGATGGGAGTTTTGGGTTTCTCACCACCGTTTGCATATTGTTGTGCACTATCTGCCTGGCCAGGGGGCTGCTTTAGAATTCATACTTGTATTCAATGTGTCTCATGTACAGCTGCGTTGTAACAATGAAAATTGTAAAAAGTGCTATATAACTAAAGTTGAGTTGAGTTGAGTTGAGTTCTCCTTCATTCGGTGCAGATCATCAACCCACGGCTCTCTGACATCTGTTAACTGAACGCTCTCTGATAAGGTGTGGAGAACATCCTCAGCACGAGGAACAAGAGCCTGTTAACATGAGAAAGACATTTGATCAGATTCAAACGTGCACAATACATCTCCACGACATCTGCAATACAAAGTTTGCTCTTCTGCAATACGTCTTCTAAAGATCTGATGATCTGGAAAACATCTGGGGCCTCATTTATCAAATGTTGCGCAGAAATCGCCTTAAATTTGATGTACGATAATTTTTGACATTTTTGTATGTGTGATTCAGTGAAAACAGACATAAGCACAAAAAACCTTGTGTACGCCTCTTTACCAGATGTGAGATCTATAAATCGCAAACGATCTTAAAATTGAGCGCAGCCGAACTCTTTGAGATCTAATTAATATCATCACCATATAAAATAGCACAAGTCAATGTCAAAAACTGAAATCCAGGTCCTTCTGGCGGAGGTAGAGGTTCTTGCAGGGACACTTTTTGGAAGCCTGTCCAGTAGGAGTCAAAGGAAACCAAGTATATGGCATGGGTGTGTAGTGCAGGCTGTGAACGAGGTAGGGGGGTAGCAAAGTTCCCTAAAAGACGTTAAAACGAATGGTCTGACTGAAAATTTAATTCGAAAAAAGTGTGTTGCACGTCATAGAAAGCTATGAGCATGCCAAGGGAGGTGGAAGACGCACTGTACCCCTCACCCCGGAGGACAACCCAATAGCTGCCATAATTGGTGCGAGTGCTGTTGTTGACGTTTCTGCAGAAAATGATTCAGATCTTTTGTCTGCACCAGCTTCAGTTGGTCTGCTAGAATGTGATAAAAGTGATAGAATATCCAAACTGAGTGTTTTGATTGTGCTTTGACAGAACTTTATTGTTGTAATGTAGATGAAGAACATGTACAAAGAAAAATCGCGGCTGGAAGATCTTTCTCGAATTGCGACAGCAGCAAGCAACACAGGCCATCAACATGCACCTCCAGCTGCCCAGGGAGAGTGCTATCTGCCACCGTCCTGCAATCACAGAAAGAGCTGAATCAGTCAGTTTCTGATGTTGTGACTGAACTGTGGCAGGTGCGACAGTCTCCAGTTCAGATGAACCAGTGTGTGTGAATGTTATGTTGTAGTGGCCTCTTCATCTGTCTGTGGCTGCGCTGGGGGGTGAAAAGCCACACTGTAAAAAATGCCTGTGAAATTAACAGTAAAATTCTGCTGTTTTCACACAAAAAACCTGTTATCAGAAAGTGTCCGTAAAAAATACAGAAAAACACTGTAAAATGTCTGTAAAATTAACAGCAATAATTCAATAGTTTTTACGGAAAAACCCTGTAAAAAATGCTGTAGTTTTCACAGAGAAATCTGTTGTCAAAAAACGTCCATAAAAATACGGAAAACACAGTCAAATTCTCTGGGAAATGAAGAGTGAAATTCCAAAGTTTTCACAAGGAGTTTTTTTTTCAACTCCACAAACATTTTTATCACCTTCACTTACTGACAACACTGTCACTTTATTTCTGTTGCACGTCTACAAAAGTTCTAATTGAAAATGAACACAAGTTTACATGTTGACGCTTTTTCATTTCATACATGTATGTTTATTTCACTATTTTCATCGTCTCAAATCCTGATATCATCAGAAATGGGGGGCAGTCGTGGCCTAATGGTTAGAGGGTTGGACTCGTAACCAGAAGGTTGCCGGTTTGATCCTCAGGTCAGGCGGGTAACGATTGAGGTGTCCTTGAGCAAGGCACCTAACCCCTACTTGCTCCCCGGGCGCTGCAGTGATAGCTGCCCACTGCTCTGGGTGTATGTGTGTTCACCACTTGCTGTGCGTGTGTTCACTACTCTCTGGATGGGTTAAAAGCAGAGGTATATCTCGGATATGGGTCACCATAACTGACAAATTAGTCACTTTCACTTCACTTTCAAATATCGGCTAATGTTGATTATATTTGATATCAAATACAAAACGTTACTGGAGGTTAAAATCATCAAATTGGCCAATCAGAACGAGCGCACATGAATGAATAATGAAGGCATGAGAAGATTTCACCTGCATGATTTTTCCGTCTTGATCTCTGTAAAGTGTGTAGAGCTGATAGGCTTTATAGTTATGAGGAGCAGTCAATGGAAATGATCTGTCAGCTTTACTCTTCTTCTTAACATCACTGTGTTTGTGTCTTCTGATGAGAGCGTCTGATGGAGACACCTGTGAGACACACACATTTAAATCATCATCTAGAGCAATGAGTCAAAACTCATCTGATGTCTCTTGTGTACCTTCTCTTTGACTTTATTCTCCAGGTTTTTGTTTGGTGTGTCTGTGGCACACATGCTGTCCTTGTGCGGGAGAGAACCGTCACTGCCATGATGAGTGTCATTAGCTGGAGATTCACTGTCCTACACACACACACACACACACACACAATTTTCATTTTTAGGGATCTGTCCCTTTAAGAGCAGAATATGGTGGTGTATGGAGTTGAACATCTTCACTTTTCTCTGTAACATGTCATCACGCGGGCCTGACTGCGCTCGACCTTCAGTCTTCATCTTGTCTCTCCTCTTCCTCACCGTCCGTCCTCGACTGAAGCTCTACAGGTGAACACACACATCAGATGTGTCAGCTGTGTCTGATTGAACACATTGATCAGACTGAATAATCATTCATTTAAAATAGTTGCACATGTGTGTGTTTTCACCTGTGATGTTCCCATTGACAGACACCTGTTTGATTACTGACATTCTTCCAAATATCTTCATTTGTGTTCTGCAGACGAAATAAATGTAAACAGGTTTGGAACAATCTGAGAGTGAGTAAATGATGAAAGAATTTAAATTTTTGGTGAACTGTCCCTTTAACACCTGCCAGAGAAACCGACCAATAAGATTTCAATTCTTGTTTGTTCTTTCTGTGAGTTCTATCAATGTTTATATTTGTAATGCAAATATATTTACACTAAAAGCAAAAAATCAGTAAGAATGCAGTTTGTCCATTCAACTCTAAATATTCTCCCAACATAGATTATAAAAGAAGTTGAACACAGATTTTGCAGTGTAGAAGAGATTAATCTTCATCATTAGATTATTTGGTTTTGGATGACTGAAATATCTGCTCAGAGCCATTTCAAATATTGTCATCATGCAGGAGACTTTCCTTAAATAAAGCACTTTGCTGTCATCTAGTGGACGTGTTTATTATATCACTTGTCAAACCTGTTTCATGTGTTTCATAATCTGAAGCAGGAAGTCTTTCAGTTCAGAGAATCAGAAACTGAACTCTCATCGATCTGTGGAGTGTTTGGTGTTTCTATCTGTGTGTGTTCATACGGTGAAATGGCAGAAGCGAGTATTTCAGAGGATCACTTCATGTGTTCAGTGTGTCTGGATCTACTGAAGGATCCAGTGACTGTTCCCTGTGGACACACTTACTGTATGAGATGTATCACAGACTGCTGGAATCAAGAAGATCAGACGAGAATCTACAGCTGCCCTCAGTGCAAAAAGAACTTCAGACCAAGACGTGTTTTAGCTAAAAACATCATACTGACTGAAGTTACGGAGAAACTGAAGAAGACTAAAGTCAAATGTGCGGTTTCTGATCAGTGTTCCTCTGGAGCTGGAGATGTGGAGTGTGACGTCTGTACTGGAAGAAAACACAAAGCCATCAAATCCTGTCTGCTGTGTCTCAACTCTTACTGTCAAACTCATCTTGAGCAACACGAGAATCTCTTCAGAGGTCAAAGACACAACCTGATAGACGCCACTGCACCACTTCATGACATGATCTGCCCTCAACATGACAAGATTCTGGAGATTTACTGTCGCACGGATCACAAGCTTATATGTACTCTGTGTATAGATGAACACAGAACACATGACACTATATCAGCAGCTGCAGCATGGACGGAGAAACAGGTGCTTATTTTATTTTGAAATAAAAATGTTTTCATTATCATAGAAGTTTACTGAGATATATGATGATTTAATAGTTCAAACAGACTCTATTATTCAGTCTTTGTGTTCAATGTTTCAGAGTCAGTTTGGAGAAACAAAGAATAAAGTTTAGCAGCAGATCCAGAAGAAACAGAAAGACCTTCAGAAGATCAGAGATGTTGTGGAGTCTCACAAGGTGAGTTTGGAGCAGAAGATCTCAGAAGAGTCTCAGTGAAGTCTCAGTGTGTCTCACAGTAATGTGTGTGTGTGTGTGTGTGTAACAGCGGTGTGCACAGACAGCAGTGGAGGACTGTGAGATGATGTTTACTGAACTGATCTCATCCATTGAGAGAAGACGCTCTGAGGTGACACAGCTGATCAGAGATCAGGAGACGGCTGCAGTGAGTTCAGCTGAAGGACTCTTGGAGCGACTGAAGCAGGAGATTGATGATCTGAGGAGGAGAGACGCTGAGCTGGAGAAGCTTTTACACACACAACATCACATCCATTTGCTGCAGGTAACAGAAGGACATTTTGTCAAATGCTGTTTTTATTCTTTTATTTGAATTATGTAAATTGCAGTAATGTGGTGATTTATTTCAAAACTGCAATAATATGAATCATCTTACAGAGTAATTTTAAATAATTCAGTTCTTCTAAAATAATGTCTGACATACATTATAGATTTTAAATGATATTAACTATTCACATGTTTCATTAGATTTGTCTATGATTGGTTAATAAAAACTGAGAAATATCCATCATTATTGAGACCTTCTGCAGATTGTTGTGTCTGAACATTGAATCATTTTTAGCCCTTTAAATACTAGATTATGATATTTCATTGCACATTTCCATTCAAGTTCTCTTCATGACCTCTAATCCACCTACAAGGAAATAAATTGTGTAAGAATGTTGGAGGAATGTGTTTGTAAAAGTGCTGTATAGAGCTGTTGAAGATGTGGAAGTAAAGATGAAGATGATGATGAACGTGACAGTAGTTCTGAAGTGTGAAGTCATGATGGTGTTTGTGTGTTTATTTGATGTTGTAGAGTTTTCAGTCTCTCTCTGCACCTCCTGAATCTCCAGACGACATCAGTGGGACTTTCCTCTTTTCTTTTGATGCTGTGAGAGAATCTGTCCTTCAGCTGAGAGACAAACTGCAGGATTTCTGCACACAGCACATGAGAAAGTTCTTCGGTAAAACACTGAACATTCATCATCTCATCAAATCTGACGTCATATTAGAAATACAGTCCAGAGAATGAATATCATGAGATTGACTCTGTTTCTATCTGCTGATTTCTACAGACACACACATCAACACTGTCCCCAGGATCAGAGTCGACTTCCTTCAATGTAAAGTACACAATAACACACACTGAGATTGATGAAATATCTCCTCTAAAGGATGATCTGAACAATGAAGGAAAACGTCTTGGTTACATATGTAACCTCAGTTCCCTGATGGAGGGAATGAGACATTTGGTCAATTGCGTGAATCACGACAAGAGGCTCTTACTAACGGCCGTACAGGCAGTGGCCTTTGCTACTCTAGGGGCGAGATAGCTGCCTGTCACCGTAAGGAACACTGGGAAGCGCTACCCCCTCGCCTGAGGGGGGAACGCTATGGAGACTACATCTGCTGTAGGGAGATAATATGTGGAATACCTACACGGTCTCACCAGTGGGGAGACCTCAAGGGAGTACAGATCTCGCGAGTGAGCCAAGTGAGGCGGTAGTCAGGATAGTTGAGAATACACACGCCCTGCTCCCTGAGGGGAGTGAGAACAGCCTCCGCGACCTTGGTAAAGACAGGGGGAGACCGAGCCAGACCAAGGGGCAGGAACTTGTTCTGGTATGCTCGACCTTCAAATGTGGGGGATCGAGACATGAAAATATACAACCTTTAGGTCAATAGACACAAACCAATCCTGATGACAGATGTCAGGATGGGTTTCTGCGTCAACATTCTGAATGGGAGCCTGTGAAGGGTCTTGTTCAGAGTGTGCAGGTCCAGGATCTGGCACAGCCCCCACCTTTATTGTGGACTGTAAAACCCTGAAGACATCTCGGCCAGAGGGCCGCCGAGCTCGATCGTTCCATTCGCCAGAAGAACCACCACGACATCGTCCCGAAGCACAGGAACATTCTCGCACCGAGGTGAACAGAATGCCCCGAAACTTTGGCGACCCTTGGCGTACTGTATCGCGTAGCCGAGATGGATCGTCCTTACTAACGTGACGGGCTGTTTAGCTGTGACCAGGCCCCCAGACACCGTGACAGAGGAACTGGTGGAGAGATCTGCAACATCGTCCCCGTGGGGGGAGGTTCTGTGTTTGGCAGAACGGCTGTCTCGCCAGGGACAGTGCCCTGGGGAGGCGAGCGGGTCTGCTGACTTAAGCCTTAAGTCTTGCTGCATGAAGCACTGTCGGGGTGAAGAGTGAAGAGGGCTGCGGGATTGGTATGATGCAATGTCGATTTGAGGCTGCTGCATGCACCCAGTGAGAAGCTTTTTTAGAGACAGAGGCAGACATCTTGTCCTGGGCTTGACCGACCGAAGCCTAGAGTTCCATGGAGTCATCCTCGTCTGATGCTAGGAAGTCGTCTCGGTTACGTCTGTAACCTCAGTTCCCTGATGGAGGGAACGAGACGTTGTGTCGAAACGACAGATGGGGTTCGCCCTTGAGAACCTATCAGCTCCGACTACTTTAGAAGAGGCCAATGAAATTTGGCTAATGGAATTTGCATACTGGTCTCCGCCCCTGGATATCCGGTATAAAAGAAAGACGGTGTACAACATCCATTTACCTTTAGTTCTGAGGAGCCATAGCTCATGATTACAAAACTCTTGTATTTCGACTACAACTTAATTACGACTTGTGCATAGGGCGATACGTGTTGTGACCAAGGGGACGGTCTGCGTCACCATTCCCACGTGGGGTGGTTCATCGGCTGGCGGTGCTAACCCCAGCTCCCGGAGGAAAGATTGGCTCCGTTGGTTTACCTGGGTGGTAGAACAGCTGCACACACTGTCGTGTTGAGAGTGGTGGCGGCTGCCATGTATGTTCGACCTTGTGTCTCGCCAAGACGTCAGGTCGGGTTGCCGAGCACAGTCCAGTGGAGTGTGAGAGCAGCTGCAAGGGACACCCGGAGAGAACGGAAACTCTTTTGAGGATGTGGGCGCCAGGCGCTGAAAATGGCCCGGCTGTTGGGACGAGGCAGGAACTGTGTCGCACCGACTGATCAGAGATGTAGCTGTGAAGGTCATGCCCAATGTTGTTCTCCCTGGGGTCTTCCCGTCAGGAACGCTTCTTCCGGGAAGGCTGCTGACGGGATGGTGGTTTTCCCTTCGACCTCCTCTTCTGGGGTGCAGCCTGTAAAGGGGGCACAGGAGCCGGAGCCGGTGTCAAAGGGGGCCTGGGCTGCTGGGAAGGAGACGTCGCAAAAGATCTCGGAGGCCAATATGCGGCCGAGTCACGGTGAGGTAGCCTCCATCTGCCTCTTCACCGTAGAGAACTGCTGAGCAAAGTCCAGAGGACTTTTTCTCACTCATCTACAAAAGGTTATGCCAGAGGTGAGTCTCTCCTGGACCCCTAACGTGGACTTTGTCTGACCCAGGGCCCGTTCCGTCACCTTGGTCGCCTGTAGGGCGAGGTCAGTGGCGGCAAGGAGAACCTGCATAATCCCCGGGTGGGCCTTACCCTACTGGAGCTCTCTCAACGTCTTGGCCTGGTGGACCTGCAGGATGGCCATTGCATGAAGAGAGGAGGCAGCTTGGCCCACAGCAATGTAGCCCTTTGATACCAGAAATGCAAAAGTCCTACACGCTTTGGACGGAAAGCGTGGTCGATTCCTCCAGGTGGCTGCCGTCTGCGGGCAAAGGTGCACCGCGACCGCACGTACCACCTGGGGGACATCGACATAGGGAAGTGAGGGAGCTAGAGCTGGTCTGACTGGAACGAGCGGTAAGCGGGGCACTCCAAGTCTTACACAGCTCCTCATGCACCTCCGGGAAGAATGACACCGGTGGTGGGCGAGGTTTGGCACCGTGCTCCGACCCTAGGAACCACGTATCCACCCGCAAGCGCTGGTGAGGAGGCAGTGGGGTACACTAGAACCCAATGTTCGTGGCTGCCCGGGTAAGCATGGTCGACATCTGGAAATTTGCTTCCTCCTGAGCTCGACCCCCCTTGGGGGGGAGCTGCTCGGAGTCTTCAGCATCGGATGCCAACAAGTCTCCCTCCGATGCTGCGAGTGACATCTCATCTTCACCACGCATCATTCCGAATACGTGGCTGAGGATCCAGACGGTCTGCCACCGTCGGTTGGGGAACAATCAGACGAGCGTGGCGGGGTGCGGGTAGCCCGTGAGTGCTTGGCTGGCGGGTTTATGCTTGCAGAAGTCCAAATATCACCAACGCTGCTAGCCTTAGCGGACAGCGTGGCCTTAGCCAACGACGTCACAGCTCGATTAGCAAACGAAGTGGTGATTGGTTCCCGGAGGAAGACAGCCACCCGTGACCGCAACGTCTGAATGACCATCTGCCCGCATTGTGTCGACGAACACTGTTTCAGCTTGCTGGATGCCCACTTGATGCAGGTATTATGTCTGTCCCCCTCCTCGATGAGGGTGCCGCACCCAAGAGAACAGCGGGAAATGCCGCGCTGGAGAAATAACCCAGCCCTGAAAAGGGCTTTTTGGAAAAAATCTCAGAACACTTCTGGAACTGCCGAGACGCCCAGGGGAAGGTCGCTGCAGGATAGGGACAAGTCGTAGATCCGGCAATTAAGTTGTAGTCGAAATACAAGAGTTTTGCAATCATGAGCGATGGCTCTGAAGAACAAAAGGTAAATGAATGCTGCACACCGTCTTCCTATAATACCGGTTATACGGGGGAGGAGGACGGCATGCAAATTTCATAAGCCAAATTTCATTGGCCTCTTCTAAAGTAGTCAGAGCTGATAGGTTCTCCAGGGTCAACACAATGTCGTAGAGACCGAGAGAAAGGGAACTGTATATTTATAAATCATTCAGATCCAACACATTGAACAGATATTTATTTTCATTCTGTATCGTTTTCTTCCTCAGATTCTCTTCAGTTGACTCTGGATCTAAACACAGTGAATGAACACCTCCATCTGTCTGAGGACAACAGAGAGATTACACACACTTACACACAGCGTCAGTATCCTGATCATCCAGACAGATTTGATGATGTGTATCAGGTGTTGTGTAGAGAGAGTGTGTGTGGACGCTCTTACTGGGAGATTGAGTGGAATGGTGTTTGTGTGTTTATATCAGTGTCATATAAGAGCATCATGAGGAAGGGAGAGGGTGATGAGTGTGTGTTTGGATGTAATGATCAGTCCTGGAGTTTGATCTGTGGCTCCAGTTACACATTCTATCACAATAACAAACACATTGATCTCTCTGTAGAGTCCAGATCTAATAGAATAGGAGTGTATGTGGATGAGAGAGCAGGAATTCTGTCCTTCTACAGCGTCTCTGACACAATGAACCTCATCCACAGCATCAGCACCACATTCACTCAACCTCTCTATCCTGGATTTAATGTCTGGTATAATTCAAAAGTGAAACTGTGATCTGTAGATATAGATGATAGAGAGATCACAGGTAATGTCAGCAGGGTCGGTTCTAATCATTTGGAGGCCTGTAGGCAAACTTTATCTCAGAGTCACAGGACCACCCCGTCCCATCCATCTTTCACAATAAATCCAGTATTTTATTACACTGTATAAACTATTGGCTCAGTAATTTAGGACATGCTATTACTTTCATTTTTTTATAGTTTATAATCTTATTAATAGTCTGTTTCAGTTTGAAACTACTCTGACTACAGTAAAACACAAACTTAAATGTTAAGACAGACACCCAGAATTACATTTTTTGCAGTAATTTTTTCAGTAAGTTATTTACAGTAACACAGCAGACCACTTTTTGAGATAACCGGAGTTTACTTATATTGTTTCTTTTCTTTACCTTTTCACTTTACAGCTCCTGAATTCATTATTTGGTTATTTTAGCTCTGTATATAGTTATAAAACAAAACCAGAATATATAACAACAACAGAATATATAACAAAACCAGAATATATAACAACAACAAAATTTATAACAACAACAGAATATATAACAAAAACAAAATTTATAACAACAACAGAATATATAACAACAACAAAATTTATAACAACAACAGAATATATAACAACAACAACATTTATAACAACAACAGAATATATAACAAAAACAATATATAACCACAGAATATATAACAACAAAAGAATATATAACAAAAACAGAATATATAACAACAACAGTAGATATTTTAGTTCATAGCAGGCAAATTGGGATGCAGAAACTCAGAGACAGCAAACTGTTGTTCTACCATCAGAGAAAACACAACGCTAACTAATAACAATTGTTTGAAAAATGATTAGTATAAAATAGAAATATTATTGACTTTTGTTATATTTGCCCTGCACAAACCAAGAAAGAACAAACCAGCTACTGTCATCACAGCAAATATTATGACATTCTCAACTCAACTTTATTTATATAGCGCTTTTTACAATTTTCATTGTTACAAAGCAGCTGTACATGAGACACATTTAATACAAGTATGAATTCTAAAGCAGCCCCCCTGGCCAGGCAGATAGTGCACAACAATATGCAAACGGTGGTGAGGAACCCAAAACTCCCATCGAGAAAAAAACCCTCAGGGGAACCCAGGCCCAACCAGGGGATTCCAGTTCCCCTCTGGCAAAAGCTGCTGCCTCTGCACAAGCTCAACAGTGCTTGCACAACAAGGCTTAATAAAAATATAAAAGTTAAGGATTTAAGATTATCATTAACAGTCTAATAGCATTTGAAATGTTGTAGGAAAAACAAAGTTGTCTTAAACCTCATAGATTCTTTCCATTGTTTTATATATTTTATCCGTCAGTAAGTTTTGAGATATTTTCAGGTCTCAGTTTTAGATTTATTATCTTGGTGTCGTGGTATTTTTGGAAATTGTATAAATCTTTAAAAACTGATATTGTATATTTCTCTTAAAAAAAATCTGACTTCAAGTAACTGTGTTATATAATAACAGGGAGTGGTCTAGTGGGTTAAACCACTGAACTAGTAAATCAAAGGTTGCTGGTTCGATCCCAGCAGCCACCACTAGTGTGTCCTTGAGCAAGACACTTTACTCCATGTTGCTCCAGGGGGATTGTCCCTGTAATAAGTGCACTGTAAGTCGCTTTGGATAAAAGCGTCTGCCAAATGACTAAATGTAAAATCTAATAAAGTTATTTTAGAGTTATTATTTTTTATAAAAAAAAAACATTTTTAAGCCTTTCAATTTGAATGCTGTTACAACTGAGAAAATGTGTAGAGTGATCATAAGAGAGCTGAAGATACAGGAATACTGTGTAATAACACATCTGATATGTGATTGGTTGTCTGGCAGGTTGTTTTAGTGGACGTGGGGGTGATGACATCAGCGGTTAATGATTGGCAAGGAACTGAACCAATAGCATGTGTTCAATTAGGAGTAGAACAGACAGAAAATAGGGACAATAACCCAACTATTATTTATTTGACCGTTTACTAACACATGTTTCAAATCAAATCCTGTTAGATGTAACAACAATCAACTGTTTTTGTATTAGCAAAGATCAAAAAACACTATTCATCATATATAGCTCATGTCAGTTAATGTAGAAACTAATGTTGACATATGAAATTTTATGAAGAGTTACCAAAAATTATGATATTTAAATGTCCAATATGTAATATTTGGAGGATGTATGAACAGAAATGCAATATAATAAACATAACTATGTGTTCAGAGGTTTATAAAGAACTTGTATAACGAAGCGTCATGTTGTTATCATCTTTGAATGAGTGATTTCTGTCTACATACACTGCTGGTCCCCTACATGACTTCATCATGTTGTTTCTACAGTAGCCCTTAACGGACAAACTGCTACAGAACACGTTTCATAAACACATGATCTCCTTCAGCAAAGAACGAAAATATGACGACATCTTAGTCCTGTGTCAGCCACCGTAGTGCTTCAAAAGAGAGTGAGGAGTGAGCCATTGGTTGCAGTTCACAACCTCACTACTAGATGCTGTTTAAACTCCCACACTGGACCTTTAAAGAGACAAAATCTGTTAAATTTTAGAGGTTTGTTACAACCATGTGGTGCCACGTTTGTATAAGTTAAACTAATAGAGTGGACTGACACAAGATTTTTAAGTGTGGAACTGTTTTTACTTTACAAAGCAGGCTTATAATCGACACACTGGTTGCTTTTCATAATTACATCTTAAAGTCAGCATGAAATCAAAAATTATCATTCTAATTGTTTTACGCATTGGTGAAGTATTTATCATAAATTGTTTATTCTTGCACATCAGTATTTTTTACAAATTCATTTGCACTGTAAATCTTTAATAGAAACGTTAAGCTCCTCCCCCTCTTGAAACAATCCAAATCTTTCGCCTTTTACGATCCAATCAGTTGTCAGTGAATGTAATCAAGCCCCACCCGACACTTTTTTTCTCAATTCAGAAGTCGTTTCTCTGAGGTATAAGATATGGAATTAACGACAATCGCTTCATGCAGACTTTAAAATGCCGACAGAAGAGACGCTATTGATTAAAGCAAGAATATATTATTCGTCCGTTAGACTAATGTGTGTTTCTCAATAACGGGGTGGACATTTGATGTTAGGGTCAGTTGTAAATGAAGCTTTGTATGATTACTTATGCTAGATGAAAATCTCTAAAGTAACATTACTATGAAAAAACAAAACTTTTTTCAAAATTAGATAATTTAATTTTTTATTGTGTATTGCAACATATCAAACTGCAGTTGGTTTGTGATGAAAGCCATAATAACTAAACACTAAAAACATGATTTGAAACCAAACTCTTAAAATATAGTTTCAGCTTCTGTATTTTGATTTTGATGCGTTCATGTGTAGTCTGTGCTTAAATGATTGTTCAATGAAATAAATTCTGTTCTAATTTAACATTACATCACTTTGAAATTAAGTTATTTTTCATGAAAGATATATTTTACGGTGTTATGTCTGTAAATTGCTCTTACAGTGTATGTGCGGCAGCTGAATCTAAGCAGTGTTACTGAATGTTTCAAATTTGTCAGATTATTCTTCTTTAGGAAAAGCATGACACTTAAGTGGTTTACAAACCTTTTGACTTGTAAAAAACACAAAACAAGGATGTTTTCGATCGATGTCGAATGATTTATTATAAAAAGGTCAAGACAGTTAAACAGACACTGATGCTGGAGATCACAGGGCATTAAAGACAAATCCACTGAACATAAAAACTAAAGATTCAGCGATGAACAAACAGACCAAATCTTCAACGGTCTGTGCAGTCACACACATGCAGAAATAAAACACGCACCAAACAATTGCATTTACAAATCTTTCATCTGGCTCACACTGAAGGGTTTATTATACTGTAGAGGTCTGTGAGAGTGACTGATCAAAACCTGCAGGATACATAATCTCAATCCATGTTTATCCATCCATACGCATTTCAAAAGGATTCCTTCAGACACTGAAGACTAAAGCAAAACCACCGTGAAAATACAAACTTCATCAAAGTCGTGCAAATCAAACCATTTTCACTCAAAACACACAAAAGACTCAAAAGCAGTCGAGGAAAAGTTGAGAAATTGCAGCTATGTAGGAGAACAGGATCTCTGGCAGGTAAATCAGTTCAGACTTCACCTCAGAAATGAATGTTAAGAAGATTCAATCTGTAGATGATGTGGCACATTACTTTCAAAGATTCACAACTGACTCATTCCATTCACACATTTGACACGAGTCCGGCATCAACAAACACAGAGAATTGATCATCACATACATAGAAAACTTTGACATAACATTTTGAATAGATATATAATAGTTAAAATAGCTGATTGATACAACCAGTGCTATGAAGCGCTTTTAAGAGCTTTTAGTGTTGCTCAGACACAAATCAAAGAAACATCAAACACGGCTGATGCGTTGCATTACGGTCACATGATTCAGAATTCCCCAGGCAGTTATTTATCTATAAAACACTTAAAAAAAACTATTTTCAAGAAGACAAAACTGCATTAAAATGAGGAAACCTCAGAAACATTTCCTGAACACAATCTGTGGACCAAACTCTTCATATTCATCAGAGGTGATCCAGGCGCTGGAGAACACGGGCAGATTGGCCAACACGGCTCCTCCAGACCACACAGAGAAGTCTCGATCGCTCGGACTCGTGACTCTTACAGACTCCATCAGATCTGCTGGAACCATGTGTCTGATCTCCATCTGCAGACGCTCGGGGAGTCCGGCCAACAGCGTATTACCACCTCACAACAGACATGACAACACACAAACTCAGACATGTGCACTAATAAGACACAAACTATTAACCCTTTAACACACTTTAGTTTGTTTGCATAAAACTGAAAAACTTTCATAAATCATGTTTTTCATTGTGTTAGCTAGCTGTATTTATTTATATTATTGCTTAAATCAAATTGCAGTTGGGTTGTTGATTTTTTACATTTTTTCGGAAAGACTGAGACACAAAAATAAATTCTGTCAATTACTCGCCCTCAGATTGTTCCAAAAGAACACAAAGGAAGATATTTGTAAGAATGTCAGTCATTATATTTTCTATGGAAGTGGGAGAAGAGATTTGTTTGATCAAATCAACTCTGGATGAGTGTAGTGTTGATGCTTTTTACTGCCCATATTCACAACACCAAAACAGCTTCAATATATCCACAGCAGACTCGTTTGATTCATACCTGACAGAACAATGTTTCCAAAAAAACTCCTCCGCAGGTCAATGTCCGACTGGAGAATGGATTTAAAAACGCTCTCATGCATCCCATAATGATCTCGTCCAATCAGCCATGGCTTGAACAGGACCTCTGGTGCCCTGTGTATGACATATAAAGAGAGACTTTTGTCATCTAGGTTTCACTTTACCTGCACATTCAGCAGCATTTTCATTATAAAATCCAAATCTGAAGAGAATTTAGAGAAAATGTGTCTCCTCATGTTTTCTATCCGTGTCATTTTATTGACATCGAAATATTCTCACTCTACTCTCATTCACAGGTCTGGTCTTCTCTCTTCACTTCGACCTCTTTACCATTTTGATTTCTGTGAAAAGTAGGCAAGTCAAGATTCTCATGTATGTTCTGACCTCAGATCGTATCAAATATTCTGAACTAAAATGACAGAAACCATCTTTGGCTAAAGCGTATTTGCAGTGCGATTGGATTTATTGGTTTGCCGTGATTCCATTAGTTTCTATGGAGAGGGAGAGACTGATACCTGTACTGCAGTCAGACACTAGGGGCGATAAAATAGCTTTAGCCTTAAACTGCCTTCCAGTGCCCGGACAACATCTGTAAGATTTCTGCTAAAGATCTTGATAAATGTATACCAGCAATTTACCATGCGTTCTAAATCAGAAACATCTTACAGACATCTAGACCGCAGACATCTCTGAGAAGAATAGGTCTTGGAGATGTAAACGCAGACATCAACTAGACGTCTGCCAGATGTTTGTGTGCTATCAGGTGCTAATATCTGAAGATCTCTAACGGAGTCGGTTTCATCACCTGAAGCGTTCTGTGCAGAGCGAGACGATCCGTCCATCAGGTAGCATGTATTGGACCTCTGAGGACACCATACTTCCGTTCCTGATCTCAGATTCATAATCAAGCTCCACACAACAACATTTCTCTTTCATCTCCCGCACGATCTCCAGCTCTGCAGACGTCTGCATACAGACACCCTGTTCCAGGAGAAGCTATAACACACAAACACACACTTCAGTCACAAACAGTTAAAGACACAAGTCCTCCTCATGGATATTTACAACACGAATCGTGTATGATGACCAGTGTCAATCAATCAGATGGTTGTGTCAGCTGTATGATCTCATTGCTGTTATCACCTTCTGCAGCTGTAGCGTTACGTCAGCTCCGGCCAGATTGAAGCGCTGGACAGCGTGAGGCAGACAGTGACCATCAAACACTGGAACACTGTGACTGACACCATCACCAGAGTCCAGAACCACACCTGAACACACACACAAACACCCAGAAAACACACCAAAATCAGCAGTACACCAAACAAACAAATTCATTACTAAACCTTTATTTCAGTTTATCACTACAAATGTGTAAATATTCTTAAATCAAGATACATTTATTTGACTAGTAAGATATGGAAGAGATCATCTAGGTTTATTATACAAGTTTATTATACAAAACTAAATATCTTCAGTAGCTTTCCTTGTCGATTAAATGCATCTTGCTTTAAGAGCTTTTCAATATTTGCGCTAGAAAACAAGACAAAAATAAGAAATATTTCGTAAGAAAGTGTTTTTTGTGGCGTAGGATCTCCATCATATGTCAAGTTTGAACTTGTACCTAAAAACCACTCTTCAGGTGAGAAGAAAGCAAACAAACATTTAACTTCACTGCCAATACAGAACATTAGAATTTTCCTGAAAGTACACGTGTGACAAGATTTGATGTTTTACAAACAAAATATCAAGAGCTTTTCAGTTTTCAAGACATCTTTTATATTATTAAGACAACGCCGATAAATACAACCAAGAAAATGAAAGCAGACATTGACGACAGGGATCAAATTCTGCACATGTCAGTGACCATCTGAACAAACTAATAAAATCATTTTTGAGCGGTGAACCTGATAGATAAACCATTGTGAGAAATATCCCTGACGGGTCTGACCTGTGGTTCGTCCTGAGGCATAAAGCGCCAGAACGGCCTGCATGGCCACAAACGTGAGCGGGACGTTAAAGGTTTCAAACATCACTTCTATCATCCGCTGACGGTTCTCCAGAGGATTCCTGGCGGCCTCCGTCAACATCACCGGATGATCCCGAGGATCCACAGAGAGCTGCTGGAACGCATGATGCCAGATCTATAAACAAACAAAATGATCCCAAAAAAATCACTTTACATCTTCCTCTTTCCAGAACATCAAACCAACACACAGAATGATGTAAATAAGGTCAACTCAGATTTCATGTGGACTTTAATTCACGTAGAAGAGACACTTTCAGAGAGTTCTAAAGAAATCAACCACACACAACTCACCATCTCCATCTCATCCCAGTTGCGTACGATGCCGTTTCTTATGGGATGTTTGAGGGTCAGAACTCCTCTCATGTGCCGAGCATCATGTCCGACATACACATCTCTGTCCACACCTCCACTCATCACCTCCTGTGATTACAAACAGCCAACATCGGCATTACAACTCATGTGACACTGGAGACTGTACGGAGGAGAAAGGTCAAACCTCATATTTTGGATGACCAATTACAGTAGGGAACACAACAGTGGGAAGGTCCTGGTCTGCAAATCCTGCCTTCATCAAACCAGAGCCTGTGTCCAGCACGATGGGCGTCTGATGGTCCAGCTGATAAAGAGACATGTAAAACATGCTTAAAGACTTGTACATCAATTCCTCCTGGTCAACACAAACTCAATGAGTTTAAGACTTCCAGGCTTTCGTGAGTCATCCAAGATAATATCCTTTACAAGCAAAACAGCCTCAGATGTTAGTAGGCTGTTTGGATTTAAATCGCCAGCTTGAATAAAACGGTGCTTTCCATGAAGGATCTGTGCAGAAGCCTCATCTGTCCTCACGCTGGCATTGGAAACATTCGAGTTGAATGAAGAAACCTCTAGTCCTCACCGGTCTATTAGACATGTTCAGCTGTGGCCGGTCCAGCAGAAATCCAAACACAGCTCTCGTGGAGCCACCTCCATCATAAACCCCTCCATTCAGCTCGCGGCCCGACATCTGCCCCGTCTCCTCCCATCCTGCTTCAACACTTTCCTCCTGCTGCACTTCTGTTGTGTTTGCCATGACTGTAAAAATGTTCGGTTGGGTTTCAGAATGTCCGTCATGTCTGTATGATTGAACGAGAGTGTTGTTGTTATTGTTATGCATGTGAAGACATCTTGTGATCTGGTCGGGAGTTCGGACGAGGTCGGTTGACGAGATGGATTCAGAACACTCTTGTGTTCGTGTGTCATAAAAGACATGCCTTGGTGCAGGTACCGGAGCACCACCAGGATCAAAAGCACCGTTCTCTGGATTGGTCTGCTGCATCACCACCGGACAGGAAGATATTTCATCCACCGGAGAATTTGATGTCCACTCAGAGTGCACCGAAGCCGGAGAGTCTGAGCCGGAAGATCGCCACAAATCACTCGAATCTGACTCCTCGTGACGAGACCGGACGTCTTGATCAATTTCAGACTGAGATGTAGAATCTGAAGGAGCAGGAGAACTCATACTTGACTGAGATTTGTTTGTGACTTCTGTACACTCCGGTTTTTCATCTTGAGGCGTTCGACTGGTGTTCATCTCTGTGAGAGGAGATGTGTCAGTGTGTTGAAGTTTCTCTTCGGTGTCTGAACTCCACAGATCTTTCCTCATAGAGTTCTTGTCCATGATGGAACACCTCACGACTCTCTTCTTCACTCGCTCTCTTCTCAAACTTTCCATTTTCTCGACGTCCGGCCTCTTGTCCTCCAGGTGTGCCAGAAACATCCGGCGCTCTCTGCAGGAGCTACGTGTTGTGACTCGAGACAGAGCTAAAGGTTCAGACTCGCCCCGACGCAAAGCTTCTAGTTGGAACCTCTCCTCCAGGATTTGCTCCTCGAGAACTTCAAGATCTTGAATGATGTCACCTCTGTCCACTTTCTGTGGTACATCCACACACGTAAGGCTTTCTGTGATTGATCTGCGTGAACTGGAGCGCTTTTCACAAATCTCACTGGTCTCAGTGTCAGAATCAGTTGATGGGAGTTGACTGCGAGGACTGACGGGAAGAGAAGAGGAGATTTCATCGTCTAACCCAATCACGCCAGATTGAACCAGATCTTGAAGAGACATCTGAAAATAAAGACATTAGCATGAAATGTGTTTGTCATATTCACACACGGTGCGTAAAGACGCACATAATGAGAGAAACTAAACAAACACACTGAATGTCAATCATTCACAGACTCATTATCCTAGTGTCGCATTTCACACAAGATCATCTCCACTATGATGAATTCTCATCAGTTTTAACGTGAGATTGACGAGGTCCACTGTGAGAGAGACGACTGTCTGTTCCATCTAAAATTTGTTCTCATGCATAAAGGCAATCTTACCTCACCGTGCTGATCTTTACTCCATACAGGACCTTGATTGATCACGTCTTCAGTTTCTAACAGCTCATCGAGCATCACTTCCTGTGCAAGCACATTCTCTTCCTCCTGAACATGACATACATGAGCGCTTTATTCCCAGACGAATTACAAACCCAGTTTTGTTTGCAGATTTAATAAGTATGATTATAAACACTAGAAAGAGCAGACAGCAGAAACATCACAGTCTAAAGCAACCAGAATTAAAAACCGCCATATTACAACTGGCAAGAGTTCCTGTCAAAAATCTATCAAATGATCAAACAATGTAATACTATAGATCATTGAGATTGAGTTTAAGTCACATTCATCTGGGACGGCTTGTGTGGGAGTAAATAAGAATTTTCAGTCTCACCTTCAGGATCTCAGCTGCTCGCTCTAATGTCTTCTCCACCTCCTGAAGCTCTTCTTGTTCTCTCTGAACCCACTCAAACAGAGACGCGTCCAACCTATTCAACACATCACACAAACACTCACCTGGATGGTCACGCTGTGCACTTATGCACTGTGAAGCAGAATTAACTTCAAGATCAAAGTGAGGATGTGACATGTACGGCTAACTCACTGTTCACAGGAATCATGTCTGAGGTTGTGAAGATCAAATGTGTCCCAGAGAAGAGAAGCCTCAGCGTCCACAGTATTTTCTTCAGGATCAGTGATGGTACTGGACAGAACATTGATGATGGGATTCACTTCAGAGTCCTCAAAGCTATCCGCCCTCTCTGGATGTTTATCACAAACACACCGTCGGTCACGTGTCCGAGAGGTTTGTTCTGCATCATGAGTGTTTGTTGACAGGCCGGAGCTCCTGATAATCCTCTGCTGGTTGGAAGAGTTTGGCGTGATGGTAACCGTGTAAGAGCTCTCCAGATCATCTATAGGCAGACTGAGCCAGGGGTTCTTGGGTAGCGTGGCCGATCGCTTCACCGTGATCTCCAGGTTCACAGAGTCAGGTGTTATTTTGGGAACGATCTGAATACTGGCCTGAGGGGTGTCTCTCTTCAAACTACACTCTGGATCTTCAGAGTCGGACACGCTGGCGACGTTCTCCTCGTGAATTTGGGCATATACCGGTTTGGAGTCCCTGTTGCCTGGATATCTAGTGAGCCCCTCCCTTCGGTTCCTGGTGTCCACGTGACTGCTTCCCGCTCCATCGAAACCAGAGTCGAACGAGCTGAGAGAGGGAGGTTTACCTGCACCAGGAACGCCACTGGGTGACACCTGATGGTCACAATCTCCAACCGAAGGCCACTTGGGCAAATCAAACAAACTCTCAGATTGCGAAACTAAAGGTCCGTGTGGGACGAAGATGGACATGAAGATCGAGTCTCTCAGACCGCTCTTATTCTGATCAGTCTGAAGGGATGTGATGTCAGAGGTTGGGTTGTTACTCATGAGGTACTCGTACTGCCACTGAAGAGCAAGCTGAAGGTCATGAAGAGATACAGACACGGACGATGTCAACAGTCCTCTTAAAGTCATGCATCTGTGGAATGAAAATATATTATTCATTATAGAAAAGCATGCTTCATATCAAACAAGTTTTAAATGAGGATCAAAAACTGCTAAAATGGTCATGAAACCTGTGCTAGTACAGTTCTACCTTGGAGGAACAGTGTTTCAGATGTCAATCACACATGTGATGGCATCATATACTCATATCTACATTTCATACCATTCTGATAAAGTCAAAAATTTGATTGTAGTACTGTACTGATTTTAATACAAATAGATTCAAAGTATCCTGCTCTCATGCGTCTCTGTTGTTAGAGCATGGCGCTAGCAACGGCAAGGTCATGGGTTCAATTCCAGGGATTGCACATACTTCCAAACAAATGTGTATTTTAATGCAATAAGTCACTTTGGATTAAAGAGTCTGTAAAACAGGTTTTACATTTATTCATTTGTCAGATGCTTTTATCTAAAGCAACTGACAAGTAGGAGATGCAAATAAACATTTTGTCAGCAGGCTAAACAGTTCAGTTAGTTTACAAGGCCATGCTACTAGGTGTTTTAAAGTCATGGGATCAAGGTTATTCTGGTTCACAATTTTTTTTAACACAATATTAATTCCTCAGCAAACTTTATGCTTAGATTTGCAATGTGCATAATTACATATTTCCCAAAGCACAGCAGTACATCTGATACAGAACCAGGCAAGGAAAGTTTATTTATATAGCACATTTCATACACAAGTGCAATTCAAAGTGCTTTCCATAAAATGATTGACAGAAAGAAATAAGTCTCTAGATTTTAAGAAGCAATAAAACAGCAATAAAATTGATAAAAAATGTGACTGTATATATAAAAAGAATAAGAGCAAATAAAAATAAATTAGAAATAGAAGTGCAGTTGATGTAAAGCAGCACAGTGCTCAGGTTGTGAATGCACAGCTACACAAGTGTGTTTTTAATCTGGATTTAAAAGAAGCTTCTGTTGGTGAACGTCTGATGTCTTCTGGAAGCAGATTCCAGCTACGGGTGGCGTAATGACTAAACGCAGACTCGCCCTGTTTTGAGTGAACCCTTGTTGTCTCTAACGGACTTGATCCTGATGATCTGAGAAGTCTGATTGGTTTATATTCAATGAGCATATCTGAGATGTATTTAGGTCCTAGACCATTAAGCGATTTATAGACAATTAATAATACTTTGAAGTTGATTCTAAAAGTAACTGGTAACCAGTGTAAGGACCTGAGGATTGGAGTGATATGCTCAGATTTTTTGGTTCTGGTCAGAATCAGGGCAGAGTATGGCAACCTATTTGGTGATCGATTTGTAATCTAATTTATTCTTAGTTACTCAACGTTTCTCATTGGATTTGCAGACGCAATGTTCATATTTAAATATAAAACCCCTTACAATGTCCAGATTACTGAAATACACATTTACACACAACTATGTTTAATAACTTTATACTTCTATTTTGAGTGAAAAACATTGTAACAAGAAATCATAAAGTAATGAAATAATTACTATATTCAAAGTACCCATTGCATGAAAGTCAAATTTTTCCTGTGTTGAAGTGCTATAATCGGGGTCCCCGGTGCATCTAACAACCCAGAAAATGTGAAAAACAAGATCCCAGTAACTTTGTTTAAATAAGCCATTCTCCGCAAGATTTTACGCCTGATGAGAGTTAGATGCAGGCATTTATAACATTACCGCCTCTTAATCTACACAATTTCATTGTTTTCACAAGCGACAGCGGTGTATGTGACGCCATGGCTAAAGTTTGTGGACAACATGTAATGTAGTCGCTGAACAGGGTCCAAACCTAGGAGACAGCAGTGGATTTATTTTGATTCTGGAGGAAATCCCTCACCATAAGTAAAAACCTGCTTGTTCGCGCGAATCACTTCATGCCGGAGTGCTCTATCAACCTGGGACAGTACAAGCAGGATTAGCTTCAAAGTTGTTCCTGAAGAGCAGGTGTGTCCAATGTCGGTCCTGGAGGGCCACAGTCCTGCAGAGGTTAGCTCCAACTTGGCTCAACACACCTGTCTAGAAGTTTCTAGTCTGCTTTGTGAGACCTTGATTAGGGGTTCAGGTGTGTATGATTAGGGTTGAAGCTAAACTTTGCAGGACACCGGCCCTCCAGGACTGACACCCCTGTTCAAGAGGGATCGATATCGACTGAACGAGACAAAACTGCAGATGCAAGTAATATTTATCAACAGTCTGAATTGACGTAAACGTACCGTATGTATAGGAGGATAACGTTAGCATATGATAGCAAAGGGAGCTACGTCAGTAATTATAAATATAGAGTAAGTTTAACACTGGCTTTGAATGTTCCATGTTATTTGGCAAATGGGTACTTGGAGTTTAGCTGCATGTATGTTAAAACATTATGTGCGTTAATATGTTCAGCTGCGTCAAGCTGTTTGTTTAGTCTGAAGGGTTAAAAAATAAGACCTCACGCGTCTCACATTTACACACTGCCTCCGATATTTTCGTCAGTCATAAAATAATTGGTTTTGCACATCCGTAGTAATCATTTTGAGAGGCGTTTTGAGAATTCAAAGACACCGTACAAACAAGCGCTAAATACAAATGCACACACAGTCAGAAATTTTCATACGGGTTGTTCAGACCATTAGGCTGAAAAATCAGTCACATCATAGTTATGCGCTCACATCGTGTGTGTAACACTATAACTAGTCAACGACAAGCGCTAAAATCCACGTAATCACAAACACACAGCCTCTTGGGATTCCCAAATCGATATCGTTTAGTTAAATCACAATGAGATTAGAATCTGAGGATGGATTTTTCCCCCAGCCATTGAATGAGTGTACCTGTGAGACAGCTGTTTGCCGGCGTGCTGTAGGTACGGGTCAGATATAACATCAGTGAGATGAGCCAGCTTCACCAGCTCATGCACTTCAGGACAAGAACTCCTCCTGAGAAACGTCTCCACTCCTCGTCTCCACATGAGTCCGTCTGGAGTAAAGCTGCTCTCACAAACACCCTCATGTCTCTGTGACAGATCTGACAGGAAGGTTTCACACAGCACCTGCTTGTACCAGTCTCTACACTATTACACAAATAAACCACATGCAGAGTTACGCCACAACGCCACAAATAATCTCATAATTTCATGAAGAGATGAAAAGCACATACTCTGTTTAAGGTGTAGTGGAAATCTGACACGTTTCTAAGTGTTTGGTAAAGATGTTGAACAGAAGAACGGAGGTTCTCCTTTATTCGGTGCAGATCATCGACCCACGGCTCTCTGACATCTGTTAACTGAATGCTCTCAGAGTACGTGTGGAGAACATCCTCAGCACGACGAACAAGAGCCTGTTAATATGAGAAGGACATGTGATCAGATTAAAACATGCACGATACATCTCCACGACATCTGCGATACATAGTTTGCTCTTCTGCAATACACATCAAGAGAGGTCTGCTGTCAGATGTCATGTAGACATCTATAAGATGTTTAAGATTTAGAACAGTTGTTAAACTGATCCAAGATGTTAAGCAGATCCAGTTTTTTTAGCAGACGTCTTATAGACGTACATGTGCTAGCTGAGACATTAGTCATCTATAGCACTGTCTCCTAACCACAAAGACATAAACCTGGTAGCGCACATAAATCTGCCTTGCGTCTATTTGATCATATCAAGATCCCTGGATTAAGTGTGTCATATAAACATCTTGCACACATCTTGTAGATGTCTATATTCTAGAATGGATAGAAAACTGCTAGTTTAGCAGATGTTTTCCAAACATATTACAGACATCTCCAAGACATATTGCAGATAAGTAAACTGTCTTGCAGATGTAAATGGAGGCATCACATAGTTGTAACGCAGATGGAGTGTGCTGTCATTGTCGACGATTGTAACTGGTCTCATGTTGTACAGATGTTTCATGTCTATTGAACTGAAGATATCTGTGCACACTTCTCCATAAAGCTGAAGATCCGTTACGTACCATTGCATGCATGTATATTAAAGACTCAAACTCCAGCCGGAGACTTTCAGATCTGTGAACATCTTCAGCCGGTTGAATCCTGTAGGGCTGAACCTTCTCTCTGTGTAACACAACTATCTGCTCCTGTATCTGAAATCACAACAAGATCAAATCACCTATGAATCTCAGCACTTCATCTATTTAAGTGTATTCATGACAGCAGGGAAAAGGTGTATAACGCTGTTTTTGTTTCAACCTGTTGAGCTTCTCTTTGCAGGTGGGCAACCTGAAGCTGGAGGCGGGGCTTGGAGAAGGCCTGTTGCCACAGCAACTCAACTTTCTCCACCGCTGCACTTAACCTTAGAGATAGAGCAAGAGAGAGAGAGGGATGCTAAGTCTTTATAAAATGTCAATGAGAACATGTTGAAAGTGTGCTCTGGATGTACAAACCGGTTGTAGTTCTGGAGCATTTCCAGTGCAGTGTGAGAGAAGAGAATCGTTCCGGCCATCGCATGAAAACACGGCTCATTCTCAGGGAAACGCAGTTTCTCCAATAAACACTCACAGCACTTCAGCAAGTCATCCAAACCAAGATCTCTAAAACATGAACTGGTGTTAAAGACGATTTAATAAACAATGATTTTCATTCCGCAAAGTATTAGATCATCACATTCCGACAGAAACTGTGTGTGCATAGCTCTTAAAGCAACATTAGAGAACTTCTGCTTACGGTTCCCCCATGTGGTTGATCAGCACATTTGTCTGATTTCAGTGTCGTAAAAACTGTCACTGTATTCCATGTGGGCAGCGCAATACAAATGAATTTGTTGTCTAAGCAGAAACCGCTGTTACATCATGTCACTTCATAAACTGTGCATGTACTAAAGCACTCTTTTGGCTCCTGTGGGGTATACTACTGGGCTATACTAATAGCTCAAACTAGATTCTGAGGAAGCAGCTGGTTGTAGGCTACATAGCACATTTGCAGTCACCCTAAACACAACATATGGACAACATTATCGTTGGCTACATATGCCATATATGTAGCCAACGATAATAATTGAAGTTATATTTTCAGAAACACTCAAACAGGCGTTGAGAGCAACTTTAGACCATACAACATTTATTGTGGTTTGCTAGTCATCACTTGCAAGCGTAACACTTAATTTGTGGCAAAGAACGATCAGGCTATGAAAGCTATTGATACCCGGAAACATTGCATTATCTCTAGTGTACCTTACGGTTATCAATTGTGAACCAGTAACGTAACTGCCACAATAAATCTGAGTGCAACCTAATTAATTATATGTACATTTTATCTTACTGTCCTCTACTTCTGAACTTATAAGACTTTCAGACACATGAAGAGGAAGGCTAATGTTAGGTCTCCATCCGTTTGGCAACCAGTTTCACAGAGTGAAAGTCTGTCAGATATCGTTTTGGGCTCGTGTCCGATCACTCGCACTCTTTTCCTCTTTGATGGCTCTGCCATGGTGGTGGTTTACAGACTTGCATTGAACTAGACAGTTTTGTCTTTTGTTAGCTGAAGGCTAGCTTCACCCGGGCTATGAGTAAAACATGTTATGGGCAGGGCTTGTGTTTCTACCCACACACCAAAATAACAAGTCTGATTTCAGTTGAAAGAGTGCTGCTTGGGTAGCAGCAGCAGTAAAACTCCAGTTAAGAGATGTCGTACCACTAAAATAACTTGAGAGATAATTTTAGGGTGCAAAAACTCCATAGTGCTGCTTTAAAGGTCCAGTGTGTCATTTATTGGAGGATCGACTGACAGAAGTGCAATATAAAACATAACTGAGTTCAGAGGTGTAGGTTATTGTTGCAGCCATTGGTTGTAATTTACAACCTCACCACTAGATGCCGCCAAAAAAATAAAAGTATTTTAAGGTTTTGAAACATGTTATTTATGACAGCATAACCCAAACACAGATTGCTGCTGTAACAGAACAGCTTACATTCACTGGTCAAAAACCTCCAAATGTTGATCAAATCTTAATGAAATGTGGAAAAGTTTCAATGCATCTAAACATCCCAATAACCATCACAATGGTGTTTATTTATAAAACACAGACATTATCCAATTCATGAAACATAGCGGTTTTGGACACATATGGTTTCAATGCTAACAGAAACGAGGTGCTAGCATCAAACATCCCAGAAGTCTGTTCAGCAAATTTCCTGCGTGTTAGAGATAAGCGAACACAATCATGCCATCAAATGAAACTGAAATACCTCCTGAGCTGCTGGAATCGAGCTTCATTCACGGAACAAAAGTCACGGAGCTGCTCAAAGTGTGTGGGGACCGGCAGCTTCGCAAGCGACTGAAGAGTCGAGATACAGGACGGCAGTCTGTTCACCACACACAGAAACTCCTGCACAAACGCGTCAATCTCCTGCACGAAAACGTGCACACTATTAAAATCAAAATTCATAACTACTGAACTGCCGACACAGAAAAATGTTTTTGCTTATTCCCTTTCATGAGTCTTTTCTCAGTACAACACAAAACATGATATTTTGTTAAATGTTTCCGTGGTTTTGTGTTCATCAAGTAGGTTCAATGTTTGATTACCAACATTCTTTAAAATATCTTTTGTGTTCTGAAGAAAGAAACTCATTCAGGTTTGACATGACTTGAGCAGGAATAAACTTATAAAAATATACTTTCATTTTTGCCCATACTGTCTCTTTAAGACCTGAAAAACGCTCGCATGACAAAGAGCGAGAGAAGCGGGCGAGCTGAAGCAGAAGAGAGAAAGACATGAAATCCTTTCACTTGCTAATGATCTCAGACGATCGGCCTCCAGGGAGACACACAATAGAGAGGCGCTGATTAAAAGCCTCATCATACATGCACATATTAAACACACATCAACAGACAGAACCTACAGCGTGACACGTCCTCAACATCTCTCTCTCTCTCTCTCTCCATCCTAAAGTGAAGAGTACAGTAACTGACTCCAGGCCTGTGAGACTGGAATAATACGCTAGAATACTAATTGTGCGGTTTCTGAATGCAACTGAATTTACATAGAAATACAATCTCTCCAAAAGGAAACTACGGTTTCAGTTTTTCATCTTTGTAAAAACAACACCGAACAGTACAGCGTGACCTCATTTAGAGAAGACAAAAACACAGTGTGTAAAATTAAGGTCTAAAAAACCAAGCAAACACAAACCTTAATGAAGTTAACCCAGCTGTCATGGCAGTACATGAGGTATCCTCCTAAACTACATGATAACTGACTCCTGTCCATGAAGTTTGAAAGTTCACAAACATCCTTGAGGAAAACCCGCTGTTCATATGCAAAACAAAAAACAATGTTAACAAAAATACATACCTATAAAAACACAAAGGACATATCCCTGTCCTTACAAAACATCACATGTACAAATTCACATTTTTTCAGGAAAATCTCTGCATTTAATTGATTCAAAAGTGTAAAAGATGAAGACTCTTTTAATAGTTGTTGTTGGTTACATATAAATCCAGTGACAAACAAAGAGTGACTAACAGTAATGATTTTGAAGATAAAATAAAATATGGAGATACGAGGATTCAGAAGGACGGTAGGTATACGAAACACTAAAACTAACAGTAACACAGAAAGATTCTTTCATTTTTAGGTTTCATGATTTTCATTTTTAAGTCAATTAATGACATTTCTGAAATTTCATTTTAAGCAGACAATGTTTTCAGTCCATGTTTACAAAATTCACATACAGGCCATTCTTAACCTTCCAATAAATATCTTGAGTGACATGTCAGTCTGATTGTGTCCATTTTCACACTCAAAATAGTGAGTAAATCTTTCATTTAGAACAGGATTCTGCAAACGAGTTTAGAAAAACAATGTAAATATCGTTCATGGTGAGTACAAGCCTGTACAAGGATACTTCGCCCCAAAAAATTTTTTATTCTCTCATTTAGTCATTCTTAATCCGTTCCTAACCGTTATATAATCATGTTCAACACAAAAGATGATTATTGTCTTTTTAAATGTGGGAAACCAAACCGTTCTGGGGCACCATTGACTGCCATAGTAGTTTTCTTTATATGGTATCCCACATTTCTTCCAAACATCTTTGTGTTCAGAGGAACAACATAAAACTTAAACAGGTTTAAAACATCACTTGACAGCATATTACAGAATTACATTTTTTGGTGAACCATCCTTTTGAAGAATAGTTCACCTAAAAATGAATGTCATTTAATCACCTTCGACTTGTTCCAAATCTGTACAAATGTCTTTGTTCTGATGAACACAGAGGAAGATATTTGAAAGCATGGTTATAATCAGAAATATTTTGCCCAAATTGAATCCCATAGTATGACAAGATACAATGTTAGCCAAAAGTGCCCCAGAACGGTTTGCTGTCCTACATTCTTCAAAATATCTTTTGTTTCAAATGGAAAAAAATAATGATAGTATTTTTTCTTACTATGAGGGTCGATGGGGGGTAACATTTACACAGATTTGGAACAACTCAAAGGCAAGTAACTGACAGAATTTTCATTTTTGGATGAAGTATCCCTTTAGGTGACATTCTCACGTTTGTATGAGCAGGTGAAGAACCCAGATACACAGAGACCTCCTCATGAACTCACTTTAAAGAGAACGGGTCTCTTCTGTTTGGTGCTCTGTGTCAGAAGTTTCACCAGCTGCTTCTGAACAGATTTCTTCTTTGGTTGAACAAAATACACCGAATGAAAGATCCTCCTGTAGAACTACACGACACAAGACATCAGCTGTCTAAACACTACATTAAAACACGAGTGAAAATGCAAAAACACACCAAACTCAAAGGATTCAAGTGTACAGGATTTAAATATTCCATATCAAGCGCAAGATCCCGCCCGAGCTCTGTTATGAGATAACATCAGTCCTGTGACCCACAGCAGGCATGTGATCTACTCGCTCTTCTACCACGTCACAAGAAAAACACTGGAGCCTTTCACATCAAGACCAACAACACGGCCAACTTCATTCCTGCTTAACAGATATCATGATCTACTCTCAGGAATGTTTGTCAGCTGTGTATAATGACATGCAAACACTTCATTTATTATAAAACTTGTGTAAATGTATAGAAATGATCATTTTATGATTAAAGGCAGTTGGTCAGAGAGAAAGTGCTCTACGGCAGAGTTAATACCTCCAATGTCAGGAGAGTCTCTGTGATAAACTTCACGACCTTGACGTCAGCTTGTCTCAGATCAGCCACCACAGACACCAGACCCTCTTCTCCTTTCTTACTGCTCAAACACAAAATAAAAGGTACAACAAAAATAAGTACACATGCTGGCTCTCATCGTATTTGGGTGAAGTGTGTTGTGCGTTTCATACTTGTGCAGACGCAGACAGTAGAGAATAAACTGAGACACCTCCTCTCCGCTGACCTCAGACAGTTTACATTGAGTCTCCGCCGGAAACACGAGCAGAGGACATCCGTGCTGATCGAACGCACCTGTTCACATTCACACTCTTCATAAGAACACAACAGACCAGAGTCATGACAGGATCTGTCCGGATCACAGAGAGGAAGATTTACCAGGGAATATGACCGCTCCAGACTTCAGCACATGATCGGCGGGCAGGGCAGGGGACGGGGGAGACCACCGGAACGCTGAAATAACAGGAAAACGACTTTAATCCTGGACTCTCTGGGTCATTAATCATCTGTGACGGGGCTTGAAATTAATTGAACTACTAAAAGATCAAATAACACGTTTGAATTTGACAGAAGTTAAATTACAAAGCCTGCATGCTTAGAGTCCGTCCGTCGTTCCTCTGAGGGGTGTCTTGAGATGTAATTGCACGTATTAAGTTATATCGCAAATACGGTATTTAAACATGCAGCGTAACAACTTAAGAGACGTTATGACACCCAAACTCATGTCTGTGGTGTCACAACACTATTGTGTCAACAAATTACTTAAATTTCTAATGTTTCCAAATCTCCTCATATTGCCTTTTACTGGATATTATATATTAAGCAAGTTTTAAATGAACTACTTCAAAAGATGAGTCACTAATTCATTTTCTTCGTATTTAAGAACATTAATAAAAGAACAGAGCAAAAATGAAGTTTGGGGATTTTTTTTTTTCATGTGCAGAAATTCTCTTTTCAAGTAGCTTCTTGAGGTCTTTTAAAACATTTTTGAAATGCTTTCCATCCTCATCAATTAAAAAAATAATTTTATAGAAGTTAAAAGAAGTTTATTTTATTGAAGTATAATTTGCACAATAATATTTACACAAAAAAGTTCAAACATTCTGACACGCGCCTTCAAACGTTCACGAAAAACTCCAGTCGCGTGACTAAAAGCGTTTAAACAGCAATAAAGATTTATTGTTAAAGAAGTGAGCGTTTGTACATATGATGTGTGTGTTTTTTTTTACTTCAGATGAAGAATGACGCGCTGATTCCGTGTTTATTTCCTCTCGTGCGTTGAGCGACACTTTTACAGAACACGTTCACACAAAACCTCCGCAATGAAATTATGATGCTCGATTATAATACAGTAAGATTTAATTCAGCACAATACATACTTATGAGCACTTAATAAGAGGAACTTCATTTTATATAAACAAGTAACTGATCACGAGCTCAGACTGATGCTGTTGTTTATTTACCTGCGCGTGAGCCGCTCATGTTCATGGGACAGTTTTCATCAAAACTCTGAAAGTAAAACACCCTCCAGGAAACTACATGAGACCGTTAGTGAGCACAGGAGAGCAGCGAGTGTTTCCGCCATGTTGACCCGGGTACGGTGAGCATCTTACGGCTGAATGATCCCGACGAGCCGCAGCCGGTGCAGCGAATTTATAACCTGTGTCGGCCGGGCGGGGCTACGCGCTAAACTCCGCCCACTCACAGTCACGTGTTCCAAAGACTTGATTGGTTGCATAAACAGTAAAAGTCAATGAATGGATCACAATTTATACACAAACACACACACACATATATGTATAAATAGACCACTTTGCAACACTACACACTGATCCACCGGTTATAAATCTTACTCATTTGATTAAATCTTAAAGATATGGATTTAACATTTTTATTGTTTATAAATGTTTTGTTGGTTGTGATGTTATTTTGTTCAAATGTTCATGAAGTGTTAAAAAACTAAAACAGGAAGTTCTTTCTGGATGAGCGTTCTCTCTTATTGTATTGTTGCCATTAATGTTTTTGGCACCTGAACTTTACATTCGGTTCTACTTTATGCTACTTGTTCTACTTCATATAAATTGTCAGAAACACAAAGCACAATTCGCAGATACATCATTTTAAAAGTATGAAAACAGACAGAACAGGTCTAGCTGCTCTTCACACATGCGCTCAGATCCTGTTACACTTTAGCCAAGTTTCCTTCTTTTAGCAGATTGTTGAGGGTTTTTCTGAATGCTGTCAAACAGTCTGTCATATCCAGACAGTCGTAAGCAGTTCATCTGGTCTTTAAGGAACATTGTGATGTCATAATCAAAATATCTGATCAAAGAATATGTCTACACTGAAGATCAGATGTCGTTTATTTGTTTCCTTCTTGTAATATTAGCAGATTCATAGGCCTTGTGGTACTGGCTGAAGTAAAATATCTCACATAAAATCACTGATCATTTCAAACATTGATGTTTTTTCATTTACTTTGATTGTTTTCTTTAATGCAAAATAAAAAGTTAAATAGATTCCTGACTGATCCTGTCAGTCATTCCCAGGAGTATACTGACAGCCGTCTACATTTCTCTTACAACAATTCTTCCTGTATGCCTCCTTCATTCATTTTATTCTATTCTATAGTTGTGAGGGTTTACTCAGAGCTCCAGCCGAGTCTCAGAACCAAATTTGTTTTCTATTATTTTCTCCATAAAAACTGGATGAGCAGGTGAACTCATGAGACCAGCAAAAAACCGCCCTTTTAAATGTACCCACACCTTAAAAAAATGAACATTATCTCTTAGCTGGATTGACAGAAATATACCGTAAAATAATTGTTTTCCCCCTGTAAATTTTTTGCTTATAAGGATATATAATAATTTTTCCCCTTGTTTTTCTTGTAAATATCCCCTTTTCTGTAAAAAATCTTGTTATAAAAAAGAATAATTTCAGGCAGCTGGGCGCTATAAATAAATTTCAATGTAAAATGACATGTTTTCCCTGTTTTCTTGTAAATGTATGTTCTTTTTGTGTCATTTTACGTTTTTTGAATGTATTTCAAAAATTCATAAAAATCTGTGAAATTTTGACAAAGTCATGCCAACAAGTCACATTTATTCATTGCATGTGTCATTTAATTCAAAACGGTTGAATCAAAAAATCATTCTGTTCTTACATTTTTGTGAATTTCTTTTTCGCTTTAAAATAATCTTGTTGTCTCTATATGCCTTGACATTGTGACTTAGAATCACATACATTTTTCTGAATTTCTGTCAATGTTGCATAACTTTACATTTATGCATTTTACATTTATGTATTTAGCAGACGCTTTTAACCAAAGCGACTTACATTGCATTATCCTATACATTTATACATAGGTATGTGCAATCCCCTGGGATCGAACCCACAACCTAACGCAATGCTCTACCACTGAGCAACAGGAAAGCTACTAACAAATCGTCCTTTATGTCATACAGTAAAATCCATAGCATTCATTTTTAGTGACCGTCATCAAAACGGTTATCATAGTTTACATTGATAAACACTTAGAACTGTCTTCAATGACATGAGGACTTCTGATTCTGGTGCTGATGTTGCCATAAACATTTACTTCTGAAAGATGAATTTAAGATTTTCAAGAAGTGACAGGCTTTTGCAGGTGATTCTTTTGAGCAATGCACTTGTTTTGTGATGTTTAGGATTCAAGAATGCACCAAAGCGGCTAAAAAAAACAGCAACATAGATTTTAAATACAAATATACAAATACACAAATATAAATACTATAAAATTTCTCGTTCAGTCTGTGTTTGTTGATGTAGTTACACATAACATGAATGTTACAGCACGCATAAACGTTCAGCTACAAATGTCATTGTAAACATAAGAGTCAGAAAGGATTCATTTATTCTGTGAGTCTAGTAATGAAATTAAAACAGCTTCGGGACCTCAACATTTCAGCAACCTGCTCGGTTTAAAATAAATCTGATTTTGTCAAGCTGCTGGTCAAACTATTTCCTTCTGTGCATTCTGACAAAATGTGATGGTTATAAAGGACAGAAATGCATCATTTACTTCATTTCATAATGATAACGTAGTTTGATATAATAGGAGAGTTGAGTGTCAGTAGTGGTTTAGTCTCTATCAGTCCCATCTGGAGGTTTTTTTCCTCATGTAAGTCTCTCCATCACTGTCTATGGCCTCATAGAGCTGCTGGTCTCGGTCTCTGATGGCGTGAAGATAACCCAGATACCCGACACACAGACTGATGGTCACCAGCCCGAAAAACATCACTGGCTTATTCTGCAGGGAAAGAAAATGAACAAACTTACTGATGTGACAACACACACATTCACAAGTCATGTTGTTTATACACACAGCTTAATGGAATTTGAGAGTCAGTCCTGTTAGATCAAGGTCAATAAATCATGTCAATCAATGATGTCTTTTACACTACTAACTAGAGGAGGCAAAATAGCCCCCATCAACAAAACTTTAGTTGTGCATTATAAAGTGACATAAGTGAAGTGACTCACAGGTCTGATGAAGAGCTCCGGGTTGACAGCACGGAACAGTGAGGTGGTTTTAACTCCCCGGAGCCCCGGGCCCTTGTATTCCGCCTCCCGCTCACTGATGCCCGGCTTCTGCTTGCCTCCCGTCCCGCTGCCGTCCGCTGCTCGACACATCCTCACTGCTGTTATTAAATCCCTTCAGTTCTATTCAAAAACACGAGTGTTATTGTCATATGCAGGAGGACGACATTTTGAACAGATCGACGACAGTGAATAAAGACAAGGCAGCAGGTTGAAATGTGGCAGAAAAACATTGCAGCGCCCTCTAGTGGTTGATCTTGTGCGTTGCTGCGCAAATCGATGGGAGAATCTGATGTGAAATTCGTAGTAGATCAAGCCAAGAGAATTGTCAAAATCTTTGACCTATGTAAAAAGGATTAATATATGGATGAATATATTTTACTCTTTTTAGTTTTTGTTTATAATAAATGTTTACATAAATAAATAGAAACGTATGACATCACGGCATCGCAAGAGCTACTTTAAATGAGAAATTGCAAAAGAACATTGAAGCAATAATGTAATACGGTAAAGAAAGAAAACACAAATACAAAATAAGTTGCCAGTGTAGCAGAAAATATAAAACACATCAGGAGGACACAAAGGACCAATATTACTTTAGGATTAAAACATATTTAGATTTGATTTGAATGACTCAAAATATTTTTCTAAATCATCTAATGAATAGGGGAAGAGAGGCTTAGATCCAGTAAATGTTTGCTTATGTATGTAAAATTTAGGGTTAATTTTGAATAGTCAAAATTGAGATGCCGCATTGGCCATTGAATGGTGGGTCAAGGACATCGCTGTCATATTGGGAAGGGAAAGAATGCCCTGCTTACACGAGTGACAGGGCAGCTGTGGATTTAATTGAAAGAGTACATAACTTACATTTCTTATCTGATTGAGATGCTTTACGATCTACGTGGATCTACATGATCAGTTTTTTTAAGAGAATCACAGCACATTTGCCCTTTAAAATTTCACACCAACAGCTTTGTGGCGTTACAGGCTGTGGGCCTAAAAACGGCAATGCATTTCTGTGATTAAAGGAACATCAAGTTGCCATTATTGTTCTTTAAAAAAGATACTCGTTCGGAACTTAATGATGTCATCTGTGTCAGCTCATCTTTTTTCAGCATGCAAGTGAAGTTACATTTGCAAATAAAGCAGCATGGGTCAACCTTTAAAAAGTTGTACTTTCTTTCAAATAATTAATTGAGTAAATCCAGTTTATTCATGGAACTATCTGGCGACACTTTATGACAGATGTGGAAGTGCAAAGAGTGAGAGGTTTTAGATACGGATAGCTAAGGTTGAGAAAGTTGTAAATAAAAGTATTTTTTTTATTAAACATGCGCTGATGAATCAAGTGTTTGCATCAAGACACATCAGTTTTGATCTAATGAACACCGTCGACCACGCATCTACACTCTTAAAAATAAAGTTGCTTCACAATGCCATAGAAGAACCTTGTTTGTCTAAATGTTTCCATAAAGAACCTTAAACAATTTGTTTCAAAAAAGGTCCTTCAGATTAAAAAAAGTTATGAAAGAGATGAAAAATGGTTCATTTGGGATCACTGTGAAGAGTCTTTTTGATCCATGCGATCAAACAGGACATTTCTAAGTGTTTTCATTCCTAAGAACTTATTTATCTGTGCACATCATTATTTTCACATCACATCAACTCTTCACCACATGACGTCAGCAATAAACAAACAAAAAACGATATATATATCGATTACTGCTCCCTGAACTCTCTGTAAGTTACTTTGGATGAAAGCGTCTGCTTAATGATTACTGTAAATGTATACTGACTGTTCAATGGCCAAGCATTTTTAGCCCACCTCTCCAGGCCCAACTTACAACATACCAATCAAAAAGAGGAGGGCAAAATAAAGCCCCGCTCAACATTTTATTCTAATTCAGAAGCAGGATACGGAAAAGAAGTCAATTGCAACTTCCATTTCATGATTCCTCTAAAAGTGTAGTAAGATAACAGGGAACAAAAATATTTGTCTGTATTTGACTTTATTCAGTGTCTCTCTGTTGGTAACAAGATAAGTGCTTCTGATCTCATCAGTAATTCATGCACAGGTTATTAAAACTGCATGTGCACCTGTGGTGTAACACAAATGTACAGGTTTCCATATCTGCAGTAAGTCACATTATCATATATCAGTACTTATTGTTAAACAGAGACCTATATATCATAGAATGTTAGCGAAGCTCAAAGAGCGTTCTCTAAACAAGACATTGCACAAACATATTTTCTGCTGCTCTCACGGTTATTGAAAGTGGGTTATATATACAAACAACATTTTTCACTTTATACTTGTGAGGGTTTGAGTGGACGAGCTCTGTGTGGATTATATTCTGATCTGGCAACAAACATAACTCTGATATAAACAGGACTATCCATTACCTCATACAAAAAAAGAAGTTAGGGAAATATTTACTTACCAACATAAACAAAAAAAGGGAAGTTTATGTCACGGATATATATGAAGAGTTTGGTACCAAAATGAGAGATGTATTGTGTTTTCCAATTAATTTCAATCAAACTGCAGTTGGTTCATAAAAAATTATCCCATTTTGGGACCAAAGTTAATTGAAATTATGTCTGTTTTCATGTCAGAACTCACATTAAGATGTACAGTAAACACTTTACACTCTCTTAGATATTTACAGCAAAAATCAGTCAAATGTAAAGTAGTTTAATGTCCCAATTCAATACTGTCTCCTTCTTCCTATTATTTCCCTATACATTTTTTAACACCCATGGAGACCATGACCATGGAGACAATGGCGCACAGACCGGTCGAGGACACGAGCGTGTGTGTTTCTGTTCTTTTCACAGTGTTTACACTAATAACACTACAGCAGGATCTCTGATGACTCTGCAAACATGTCAGCTTTTCTGTTTACCAAAAACACTGTACAGCAATAAAGCATCTGATTGGTCACATATCATTCGCTCCGCGTTTCCATTGACATAAGAGTTCATCATCCATGGTAACCAAACGGGTGCGGCACCTGTGCCAGGTGTATTTGACTATCAAATAGCACAGAGAAGCAGCGCCGTCTCTACCGGCCAGAGAAAAACAAGAGAAAAGACAAGTCAGACTACATGAAAGGTAAATACTTTCAGATTATTATTATTTCAAAAGATTAGGTTTATTACCATTTGTTATAACAACGCATTTTGTTGTTTATATCTTGCTGTGGATAAAACAGTCGGCTAAATAAATGTAAAGTAGGATGTGTGACATGTGTACAAGTAACACAATAAGGTTGTATTTGTTTACATTAGTTAATGCATTACCAAACATGATCTAACAATTTTTAGCATTTATTATTCTTACACCCTACACCGAACGCGATGTCACAAATGCCTTTTGTTTTTTATAGTTCATGTTCATTTCAGAATGTACGAACACATTTTGAAAATCAAAAGTTGAAAGTGTTAACATTACTTAATGCACCATAACCATACAGTCAACAATTGTACTGGAGTCAACTGCTTGTAATAGTATTTGACAAACATGTATAATCTGTATATATATACCTTATTTTTTATTCTGTGTAAGTGTTATTTGTATGCACCATGGGTCTAAGAGTAACGTAATTTCAATCCTTTATACAGTTGAAAGAAAAAGTATGTGAACCCTTTGGGCTTACTTGGATTTCTTCATAAATTGGTCATAAAATGTGTTCTGATCTTCATCTAAGTCACAACAATAGAGAAACACAGTCTGCTTAAACTAATACCGCACAAACATTATACGTTTTCATGTTTTTATTGAACACAACATGTAAACATTCATAGTGCAGGGTGGAAAAAGTATGTGAAACCCTAGTCTAATGACTTCTCCAAGAGCTAATTGGAGCCAGGAGTCAGCCAACCTGGGGTCCAATCAATGTGATGAGATTGGATGTGTTGATTAAAGCTGGCCTGTCCAATAAAAAACACACACCAGTTTTGAGTTTGCTGTTCTGAAGAAGCGTTGTCTGATGTGAACCATGCCTCACACAAAAGAGCTCTCAGAAGACCTACGATCAAGAATTGTTGACTTACATAAAGCTGGAAAGGGCTACAAAAGTATATCTAAAAGCCTTGATGTCCACATGCTAACATTTTTGTTGACAAATCTACAATAAGGAAAACATTAAACAAGAATGGACTTCATGGGAGGACTCCACGGAGGAAGCCACTGCTGCCAAAAAAAAACATTGCAGCACGTTTGAAGTTTGCAAAAGAGCACCTGGATGTTCCACAGCACTTCTGGCAAAACATTCTGTGGACAGATGAAACCAAAATTGAGTTGTTTGGAAAGAACACACAACGCTATGTGTGGAGAACAAAAGGCACAGCACACCAACATCAAAACCTCATCCCAACTGTGAAATCATGGTTTGGGGCTTCTTTGCTGCCTCAGGCCCTGGACGGATTACTGTCATCGATGGAAAAATGAATTCCAAAGTTTATCAAGACATTTTGCAGGAAAACTTAAGACCATCTGTCCGCCAACTGAAGCTTAACAGAGGATGGACGATGCAACAGGACAACGACTCAAAGCATAGAAGTAAATCAACAACAGAATGGCTTCAACAGAAGAAAATACGCCTTCTGGAGTGGCCCAGTCAGAGTCCTGACCTCAACCCGATTGAGATGATGTGACATGACCTCAAGAGAGCGATTCACACCAGACATCCCAAGAATATTGCTGAACTGAAACACTTTTGTAAAGAGGAATGGTCCAAAATTTCTCCTGACCGTTGTGCAGGTCTGATCTGCAACTATAGGAAACGTTTGGTTGAGGTTATTGCTGCCAAAGGAGGGTCAACCAGTTATTAAACCCAAAGGTTCACATACTTTTTCCACCCTGCACTATGAATGTTTACATATTGTGTTCAATAAAAACATGAAAACGTATAATGTTTGTGCGGTATTAGTTTAAGCAGACTGTATTTCTCTATTGATGTGACTTAGATGAAGATCAGAACACATTTTATGACCAATTTATGAAGAAATCCAAGTAAGCCCAAAGGATTCACATACTTTTTCTTTCAACTGTATGTATGAACTGTACATGTGGCAGAATTGACAAAAAAGCAGACTTTGACTAAGATGAATAAATGCTGAAAAACGATACTGTTCATTGTAAGTTCATGTTAACTAATGCATTAAGTAATGCTAACAAATACAGCCTTATCATAAAGTGTAACCTGTAGACTTAACTGTCATTTTGAAAAGCGATCACTGAGTCCGTGGGGTCACTGTACATTTAATTAATTTCAACGGTTGTTTCAAAGAAAATGTGTGAATCAGTGGAACCTCTTGATCTCATGAGGTGACACCTTAAACTTGTGTGTACCGTGTGTTGATTTCATGATTTGTAACATTGTGTTCTGACTTCCAGCCCGATGACATCCGAGAAAACATGAACTGGGGATTTCTGGAGAGTGTGTTGAGCGGAGTAAACAAGTATTCTACAGTCGTCGGACGGGTTTGGCTCTCCGTCCTCTTCGTTTTCAGGATCCTGGTGTTCGTGGCCGCCGCCGAGCAGGTGTGGAAGGATGAGTTCAAAGACTTTGTGTGCAACACTCAGCAGCCGGGCTGCGAGCAGGTGTGTTTCGACCACTTCTTCCCCATCTCACAGGTGCGTCTGTGGGCCTTGCAGCTGATCATGGTGTCCACTCCGTCGCTGCTGGTGGCGCTGCATGTGGCCTACAGGGAGCACAGAGAGAGCAAACACAAAAGAAAGCTGTACCAGGACAAGGGCAGCATCGACGGAGGTCTCCTCTTAACATACATCACGAGTCTGGTCCTCAAAACCTCCTTCGAGGTGGCGACTCTCCTCGCTTTCTATTTTCTGTACAGCGGCTTCAACGTCCCCCGACTGCTCCAGTGTGAAGAGAGCCCCTGTCCCAACACTGTGGACTGCTACATTTCCAAACCCACAGAGAAAAAGATATTTCTGTATATTATGGGATGTACGTCTATTCTATGCATCGTACTGAATGTGGTGGAGCTGGTGTATATTGTCTCCAAACAGTGCTGGAAGTGCTTCAGTAAGAAGTATGTTCCTGTGAACATAAGAGTCGGCTGTCACAGTCGACCTCCTTCCGTGGTGACTCTCGGTTCGGCCGCGCCACACCCGTTATCAGCGTCTAAAGAGGGGGGACTTCAATCTGCACTGGCGGGAAAGGACAACCCTACTCTTAATGCTGCGTGAAATATGGACTGTTGGATGTTTTTCTTTTCGGATTGGAATCTGCTAAAAATTCATACGTCACTCTCTAATAACCAAATCAGACCAAATGAATAGCATCATTTCATTCACATTTCTAAAAGAACTGAGGTTGGTCAAGTGTTATGTGGGCAATTTCACTCTCAGCGTTATTGATGTGACATTTTCTATCAAAACTTGAATTAGAGTGTTTATAACCAATGTATTGAAGTATCTCTCTAAAGTCCAGACATCAGAAAAATATATTATAAGTTTCTATTTAAAAAAAAAAAACGGGAACATGTGACAAAAAAAGGAAAGTTTCTGTGAGATGACATTTGTTTCAGAATTTCTGTGAATTCAAATGCACAACCCAGAAGCAATGATACCCAACAAATGGTTCTTTGTACAACATAAGGAAAAGAAATAAGGAAATGGACTGTTATAGATGTGACAATTCTGAAAACAGCACTTACCTGACAATGTAAAAATCATACTTTATCAATAAAGAGAAGGATGAAGGAAAAATAATATACGGTTTATGTTTGGCTAGTCGCTAGTGTCTAATATACTATATAATAAACTATTTATATTTTATTCATGTTAATATTCATTTGTGTTATTATTTTATTGTATAATAATTGTATTAATTCAACGATTTGTTGTTGCATGTTCATTTTATCAAATAAATAAACTATTTGTTGAAAGTGTCCAGTGGTTTTGACTACTTTAAAGAGAACGTACGGTACACTGACATCTTGGTATCACAGTCTAAACTCAAAGTATTAGAGAGACGAGTTTAGATGCGTTTGTTTTGCTGAACACAAAGGTATAGTACGAGTTTATCACACGGCTCGTTGTAATGTTTGAATCTGATAGGCTTATGTAATATTTTCAGGATCATTATTTCCAGATTAAAAACCTCCTAGTTAGCAGGTACATTATGCCTGAGTGAACTGATTTACAAAAAGTGAGTACAAACGACATATGAACTTTTATTAGATCTGTATTGGATTGATTATCCACAGAACGTGGTCAAAAGTGATGTACAACATTTTACTCTTTAATCAAATATATTATCACAAGGCTCGTTGGAATGCTTGATTCTGATTGGCCATTCGCAACATTTGCAGGTTCGGTATTCCCAGATAATAACCTCACAAAACAAACAGTAAACCGCATGCAGCAAATCATTTTGACTAATAAAATATACAATGAGGGAAATAAGTATTTGATGCTTATTTTGTAAGTTTGCCTGCTTACGAACAAATGAACGGTCTATCTATGAAGGGTTTTATGGTAGGTTTATTTTAACTGATCGAGACAGAATATTAAAAAAAATCAGGGGGAAAAAATGTTATATAAAAGTTATAAATTGATTTGCATTTCAGTCAGTGAAATAAGTATTTGATCCCTACCAACTATCAAGAATTCTGGCTCCGCAGATTGGTTATGTACCTATATGGAACACAGATGAGTCCTGTCACTGTAAGACTGTACTCCTGAGTCAGCTTGTTAAGAGGCCTGTCAACAGAATCTGTATCTTTCATTCAACCTCTCCACCACCATGGTCCAGAACAAACAGGTTTTAAAGGATGTCAGGGACAAGATTGTAGATCTGCACAAACTTTGAATATGCTACAGACAGAAGCTTGGCGAGAAGGAAACAATGGTTGGTGCGATTATTTGGAAATAAAAGAAATGCAAAATAATTATCCAATGCCCTTGTTCTGGAGCTCCCTGCAACATTTCCCCAATGGAGGAAAGATGATCATGAGAAAGGTTACAGATCAGCCCAGAACTACACGGAAGAAGCTTGTTTATGATTTCAAGACAGTCGAGACCACAGTAGCCATTGGTAGCACGCTATGACACAATAGATTGAAATCCTGAAGCCCCCGCAAGGTCCTCCTGCCCAAGAAGGTCGGACTCGTCTGAAGTTTGACAATGAACATCAAAATGATTCAGAAAAGGCTTTGGCGAAAGTGCTGGCACTGCTGTGACACCAAAATGGACTCCTGTGTTTGGAGGGAGAGAAATGTTGACTATGACCCCAAGAACACAATCCCTACAGAGAAGAACAGTGTTGGAAACATTATGCTTAAGGGCTGTTTATCTCTGCTATGGGTACATGATGACTTCACGGCATTGAGGGGCTGAGGGACGGGCCAGTGTACCGTAGAATCGTGGATGAGAACCTTCTCCCCTTAACTAGATCACTGAAGGTTGTCGACTTGCCCTTTAACATGACAAAGACCCAAAACATATTGCTGAGACAACCAAAGAGTGGCTTAAGGAGAAGCAAATCAAACGTCCTCACCAGTCTCTAGACCCTAGTCCTATAGAAAATCTGTGAATGATGATAAAACTACAAATTTGCTGACCGACAGCCAAGAAACCTTAAAGATTGACAGAGGAGTGGACTAAATATATCCTGACACATGTGCAAATCTGGTGACCAACTATCTAAATGTCTGACCTCTGTGCTCACCAACAAGGGGTTCTCCACCAAGTACAAAGTTATGTTTTGCTCAGGGATCAAATACTTGTTTCACTGACGGAAATGCAAAACAATTTATAACCTTTATATAACATTTTTCCCCAGATTTTTTTATATTCTGTCTCTATCAGTTCAAATAAACGTACCATTGAAATTATAGACCCTTCATTTCTTTGTAAGCAGGCAAACTTACAAAATCAGCAGGGGATCAAATACTTATTTCCCTCATTGTAAATATATCTTTTAATAACATATGGCGTCATATTTACAAAGGATAAAAACAATTTGCCTGTTCGTGACATTTGAGGGTCGTTTCTTACCTTAAAACGGAAAGTAAACGGCTTTTCCTGAAAGTTATGACAAATTCATATTTCATGTCCATTTTTTTTCTCATGTGCCGAGTAGCCATGTAATAAGTGGGATAATGTACAAGCAGCTGTCTGTTATCGCGAAATAAGCCCCTTCAGTGTGAAACAAGACCCTCCACTTCACATTGGGTCCTGATCACACTGTCAGGCATTATTTCTGCCATAACAACCGGCTGCCTGAACATTATCCCTTACTTGGAACAATCTGAGTGTGAGTAAAGGATTACAGAATTTTCACTTTTTGGGTGAAGTATCCTTTAATATGTTGTAAAGGCCGTTGAGATTCTTTGCATACTACATATTTACATAGAAAATACTGGGATTTAAACTCTATATTTCTAAATTAACTGGGCAGCACTGTCCACACATATAATTTTTCACTTTGTAGTAAAAACACACATTAAAAAGAAATGTTTTATAAGTGGCCTTGTTTGTGTGATAGCGTGGCTCAAAGTTTATACTTTGCATTTGTTTTTGTAGATAAAACCTTGTTTTCTCAAAACGTCCTGTTCACAACAAAGAAAAAATATCACACTGCAAATAAAAGAATGTCAAGAATTTCATTTTGACAAACATCTCAGAACATTAATTATAATGCGGAATCATAGAAACAGACTTGATCACACTGAAGATTTCTCTCCTTTTCAACGAGCGAGCTTAACATTTGGTTATGGGTTTGGGATAAAGGTTGGGTTACGGTGAGGTGTATCAGCGCACAGTTTTTCAGTGAAAGTACTTTAAGAGTATTTACAATTAATACAGGACACCCAGGTGAAAAAAAAACGTGTACTACATAATAGGGTTGTCACAGTACCATAACCATGTCTTACGATACTATACCAGCGAAAGTATCTCGATACCAAGTAGTATTACGATGCTGTGCCATATAATTCAAATCTATACAAAAAACACTGATTTAGATTAAACATTTTGTATTTACTACAGTAAACTGTATTATACTTTGCACTAGAATATGTTGTTGCTTTAACTGTAGCGATTGGATAAATTGTAGCAAATACTGTAGAATACTTCAATATTTATTTACTATGGTAAGACTCAAAAACACTAGTATCTATGAGTTTTAGTAGTTTACTGTAGTAAATACTAAAGGACACTAGATCATTTTTCACGTGGGAACTTATTTAAATGTGGGACAAAAATTCATTGATACAGCAGCGTTATATATATAATGGAAAATATTAGGCTTACTTTAAATGCACAACTAAGATGGCCAGTAGGTAGCATCTATTGTCCTCAGAGTTAGTGAATCATTTAACCAGCTCATTCAAACGCCAATTTGAATCATTAACTCGTCCGAGTCATTCAAAACACACATTCATTTAGGAGATAAACACCGCACAAAGGGAGATACAAGTGTTGAAATGAATATCAATGCCCATATGCAACATTAACTACGGTACTACAATACAACCGTTTAAAAAATAGAGAGGCATGACGGGTATTTTGAAGCTTTAGCATCGCGTTGTCACCGTAGCACCGGTACACAATGCAACCAAACTATATAATACATCTAAATGCACTAAAAGTACTCTGTTTTCACGCGCTTATCTTACTCTTAATATACACCCCCAAAAATGTAAAGAACCCAAGTATACTCAACTATGCTATTTTGAGACATCATGAACAGAAGTAAAAAAAACTTTTTTAGTATATGACGTAAAAATTATTGTTTTGCAAAAGAGCACTTTGAGTGCATTATGTAAATTAACTAAATAAAGTTTACTTGATGCATATGATTTACCAGGGCACACAATACACTAGTAAAACTCATGTCCTGGGTTCCTGCTGACATAGCAATGAAAAAAGAGACCAAAACCGAGTACCAAAAAGCAAGCTGTATTAAATTGGTTGCCATTGATTAACATACGGACTGCTGGTGGCAGTAGTTGATCAAAGTACCAGACACAACATTATTGACAAATTTCAGATTTACAGGGTGAACGGGATCAAAACGGTTACGAATTATACACGCCACATGACATCAGAACTGAACCACTTTCGCTGGATCGAAAAAGTCCAATGGAATATTACAAAGTCTATCCAAAACTCAATAAAGAACCAAATCAACTTTCCAAATCAAGGCAAGAAAATGCGCTGATCACTTTTATCTAAGGACATACATGCTTTAGAGGTATTTCATTATCTACTGCAACTATAAAGTCAGCCTAACATAGTCATAACACAGTCATGAGTTATAAACATCATACTGGGGACCATTATGATACCGGGCATTTAGTGTTTATCTTGAAATGCAGCTACAACTGTTCAGCATTCATTTCTTTCTGGGCATAAATTTGCAGTCATCATTCTTATCCTGAGTTCAATAAATTAATTTTCTTTTTCAAGGATCACCGACGGTCTCATTTCATGAAGCTGCTTGAGAAGAAGCTCCAAGACGCCAGAGAACACTTTCTGCACCTCAAATGTGACGTTGCTGAGAGCGGTCAACTTTTGGGGATTTTTAAATTCCACAAGTTTCAGGATATCCCGCGAAGGCATTTCTGCATCCGCTCTTTTGCACACGATCGTGGCGGTCTTTAGTTGGAAAGCAGCTGTCCGTTTACGTGAACCTCCGTTCATCTGTTCCGTTGCCTTTCTCTTGGATGTCCGTGATTCCTCCAGAAACTGAAGAAAGGACACCTCGAATCCCATGGGCTTGAATGAATTTAAAGGCATGTTCTGATCGGAGATGTCTTCCTGGGTCATAGTGCTGGAGGATGTGGAATCAGAGTTTAAATCCACATAACTGACTGTGCAACTCCTTGGAGTCCGCAGTCTCGCCGTCCTATTCTGTCCCGATGATTTCCTTACTATCTCACCCTTGCGTGGACGTCCCCTCCGGCGTTTAACCACTACGGAGATCTCTGAACACGTGTCCGTGGAAGGCTTGCTATCCGACAGATCGGGATCCTCTGTGGTTTCTTTCTCAGACGTGGGTTTTGAGAAGTCGGACTCGCTCGGCTCGGGCTCAGCGACTTCGTCGTTGTCAGACGTCTCGACTGAACTTTCCTCCGACTTATCCGTGTCGTCACTTCTGGATGCGATACGTTTATATCTGGAGCGAGGTAACTTTTTACAGTGGATAAAGTTGCTCCTCTGTTCTTCTAGGTACTGTTTTGGAAGACCATGCTGGAGGTAATGTTTCATTATATTTCGCTCTGACCCGGTCACCGTTTCGCATCCCTTTATCATACAAGCATACTGCAGCTGTAATCGTTTGGTGCACATCGCTGAGGCTTCTTCTTGGGTTTTCAAAATGGGTTTCCCATATTTGGTCCAGTTGTTTTTCGTGGTTTTGCACTTCTTCGGACATGCCTTTTTAATCGTTTTCTTGTTTGTTTCTCTGTTTTCTTTCTCGACGACATCAGCAGCATCATCATATTTCTTAGGACGACCGAGTTTACCACCCCTGCTGCCTTCCCGTGGATTCATTAGCAGCCGTTTGTAAACGTCATGGTGTTTCTTCATGGTGTGCCGCAGTAGATTGGAGCGCGTGCTGTAAGCGCATTCGCAACCCTCCACCTGACATCTGAACATGCCCTCCACTGGCTCCACTTTAGAGATTTTGATGTCTTTATGCTCTTTATCCACATGGTTAATGTATTTCCAGAATCCTGTAAACATCTCTGAGCAGTCGGGTTGATCGCACTGAAACCTGCCCAAGTTGATGCTGCACATCATGGCACCAGCTTTCTCAAGGGGTAACTTGTGTGGCTGAAGGTAGTGCTGGAGCAAGTCCGGAACTGTCTGGAAAATGCAAGAACAGTCTTTGACTTGACACCTGAACTCATCCACCTCTTTGATCTCACCATCAGGTTTATCCTCGGTCTCCTCATTCTTATCCTTCTCCTCCGCCTCTTCATCGATCTGCTCATCTTGATTGTACACCTCAAATTTAGGCAAAGCAGACTGATGCACCGCTTTGTAATGCAAAATCAGATTGTGTTGAATAGTAAAAGCTGCCACGCAGCCATGATGAACGCAACGATACGGTCTGTAAGGACTAAAGCTATCATCCATCTCTGATTTTTTCTCTTTCGGTTTCTTGGGAGATTCTTTTGGCTTTGGCAGGCGGGGCTTGCAAGGCTTGGGCTTTTTATCCAGGGGCTGGTTTTCTATCTGTACCTGTGCTGATGGATTTTGGGTTAAGGGAGGAGTAGGCGGAAGTTCTTTGAGCGGGGATCCATTGGAATGTCCGGGAAACCACGTCTTCGGATGCTGATCTACTCTTGGAGTCACAGAAGAATGAACAGATACGAGGACTGATGGCTTTATGGGTGTCTGACTCTCCAAAATTAAAGTCTGTTTTGCTATTCCAGGATGTTTGCTTTGAGGAACAACAGCAGACTGCTTGACAAGCGATGGACTGATGCATGTTTTCTTCATTATATCGGCTTCTAATGTCCCGGATGTAACTACTTGTTGTTGTTGACCTGTATCCGTCATGTTTTTGAATTGACTGCACACAACTGGCGTTGGGCAAGGGCTTCCGCTATCGCTCTCCACCAACCTCTGATTAGGATGACGCTTGCTTTTCAATTTCCTCATGTCTTCCTGTGAAAAGTTATGAATGGTCAGATAATGAGCTCTGAGGTTGGAGTTGCGTGTGAACGCCTTGTTACATATCTGACAGCTGAAAGGGGAGACGTTACATTGACCTTTTACCTCAGCAAGCATGTTGTCCGTGTAATTGTGCAGTTTGATAAGATGTTTAAAAAGCGCATCTTTTGTCATTGCTCTGTAAGTACAACCGTTTGCGTCACATGCAAATGGTTTCTCGTAAGTCGACATCTCAATGGCTGAATCATTGGACTCTGGTTTATTGGGTTTTACATCACTCGTTTTAGGTTGTTCCACAGTTCTGGTATCTTCAGCCATTTCTCTGTCTAGGTCAAGCTTCTCAAAAGATTTTTGGATTACCGATATTTCATCAGGGATGGCTTTGGTCGTATCGTTAGTCTCATTCACACCATGTCCTAAAGACATGGATGAATTGGTTTGAGATAAGCCCTCATTTAGAATGCCATCCCCCAACTGCAAAACAGTCTCGGCGGAAGTCCCAGCAGTGTTCCATTGCTGCTCACCTTGAGTTGCATCCGGAATCAAGTTTGACGTACACCGTGTCTCCCTAGGCACAGGACTTGCTACAGAAATTTGTGAGCAGGAACTATCAATGCTCGAGCCACGGGGCAGACTGTTTATTTTGTGAAGGTCTCCTGCCAATATCTGTTCACGCAGTCTTTCTTTGACGCTCTTTTCAGACACCAAATTCTGAGCAAGACTTTCCATGGCTGCCAAAAGACCATCATTTGACATCACGCTTGCGTTGCTAATGGTTGATTTTTCCGTCGTCTCAATTTTATTTACAGTTTCAGCTTGAAGAATTTGACTGACTTGCTCTGAAGAACCACTACTCAGGGTGGATGTCGAGTGATCTTCAGCCAACAACTTAGAAAGAAGAGGATCACTAATAGCATCTGTAAAAAGTGGATTGGAGCTGTCAGGGTATCTGGGTTGTATATGATGTTTCACACTACCAGTGTGCTGAATAACACTAGTTTCTGACATTCGATTATTTTGAGTATATCCACCACAGGCATTTGGAAGCTGTTCTTGTCCAGAGCTCACACACACATTTGACGAGTTCTGCTTGAACCCTTCCTCCATCTGTTTATCACTGCTAAAATTCGTGGAGCCATTAGCTTGAGGATACGTGACATTGGGAAACAATTTCGGATCAAGACGACCTCTTATCGGCGGGTGCGCAGGGATTGGCAGGTTCACGTATGAAGGAGGTGTTGGATGAGGAGAGTTGAGAAGATCAAGAAAGGAGCTGGGAAGGTCTGACGTCAGGTCAGCTTCATCGAATGGTTTGCAATGAACACGCTTTGACAAGTGCCCACCAAGAGATTTAGGACTCTGAAATTCTCGATAACACCTGCAACAGATAAACTTGCCATCTTTAATAATAGCTGGCCATTTTGTTCTTCTGCTTCGTTTGACTTTTTTGTCCCCATTGTTTGACACACTCGAAGTGTTATTCCGAGGAGCGGGAGAACTCTCATTTGATGGGGCACTTATGTTGCTCGAAAGAGGAAAATCTAAATTTGGTTCTGTCTTCAAGCTCACTGCACACTCGGTGCGGGGCACAGATAAGAATGAACCGTCACTTTGTTGTTGAGAGTAGGAGGACGCTAAGGGATCTTTCGGAATTGAGATGCTTACACTGTCAGTGTAAGGAGGCAACAGAGTCATTTGAGCAGATGACAAATTTGGATCTGCTACAGAATTAACAGCTTCCATCATATTCGAACCCATGACTTGTTGAGGTTGATTAATACTGCCAAGTGGATTCAAACTGTCAACACTTAGCTTTTGAACACTGTCTACTAAGGCAGGTGCGGGTGGATTATTAGGATGTAAAGTAGAATAGCTCATTCCTCTATGCTGGGCACCTTCAGTAGATGCTGTGTTCATGTGAGGAGTGAAATGACTGCCTGAAAGGGTGTTAATGTTTGTAGTCATTTCCTGAGAATGACATGTATGTTGTTGTAGGGCTGAATTGTGCCTGGTGTCCCACAAGTGACCTGTTGCCCTGTGAGACTGATTTGTACCAAGTTGAGAGATCACAATGGGATCCAATATATTTTCCATATGATTGGTTTGAATATGGCCTGTAGGAGCAGTTATGCCAGGGGCCACAGACGGAAAGCCCGAGTTGATACAGTTTTTTGAGTAGGGAGTGGATTGGGCATGAGGGTTTTGCGGTTGAACAGCAGGAGCGGGAACTTTTTGAGCAAGCTGGTCTTGTTGACTTGAATTGAGACTTCCTTTTTTAGAAACAGTTCGGAGTGTTGATGGCATTTCCACTTTGTTCTTTTTTGCTAGTTTCCACTGCGTGTAAAAATCACAATGAACAGCTTTCATGTGTTTGGTTACGCTTCTATAAGAGCTGTAGTCCCGTGTACATGAATCGAAAAGACATTTGTGTCTCTCTTTCACCACTTGGGTAGTGTTGTTTGTGTTTACAGATTGCACGGACTTGTTCTCACACGCTTGTCCATTACTTGTCAAGGGAGCTATTTGATGGTTAAGTGTCTGTGAAATAGCTGGAACCATTTGACCCAATGACACAAGAGGTGCTGCATTGTGGGAACCGTGCGTTGGAGACGTTATGGTACTATTATACATGCTGGAATACTGCGTCTGAACCTGACCTAAAGGAATAGGAGTGTATTGTCCATATACTCCATTGGTATTGTTGTATGAAGGAGTCTTAGCAGAATCTGTCGTCTGAAGCTGACCGTTCAAAGCATCAGTTGCTGGAACAGGTAGAAAGTCCTCTAATACACTCTGGTATGAAGACGTAGAGGGAATGGGATCTGAATCACTCATCAAGGCTTCCAGCAGAGATTCCTCTGGTCCGATTTGAGTCAAGTGAGAAATGTGAGTGCTCATGGCTGTCTGCGTCAGGTGGTCATTCGTTTGAGGGATCGGATGATGGATGGGAGTTTGAGGTTGACCTGTTTCAGGATGGACACACTCTTGAGTGGACAGTTCCAACACACTATTAAGAATATTGTTTACAGAATGCTTTACTTCCAGGGTGCCAGATGGACGATCCACTGGAGGATTTGCGCTGTAGGCTTGTGTGGCCGAGTGGGGGTCTGACTGAACAGAATTCTGATGCGTTTCATTCCATTGGTCTTCATGAGGTTCAGTTGGCAGTTCGTCAGAGCTCGGGACCTCCTCTTTTGTGACATGACTCTCTACGTGTATATCTAACTCAGTCTGACAATGAAACACTTTACCACAGTCTGGTGCTTTGCAGGTAAATGTTTTGTAATGCTGTGCCTCATGGTCGTACAATTTGTAGGCTTCTTGAAAAATCTTGCGACAACCTGGAAACATACACCTTGCCTTGAACCCCGGGTGCTCTTTCTTATGTACAATGAGTTCAGCATTAGAGTCAAAACTGGCTTTGCAATTGAGCTGTATGCAAATATAGGGTTTCGTTCCACAGTGGACCTGTAGGTGATCATTTAGGTGTTCAACGCTGACAAACTGACGACGGCAATACTGGCACACTACCTTTGTGCTCTGCATTTCAAGGAAGCGCTTTGCTTCTTCGTTGTCCCCGTGATCTTTCACGTGAGCAATGAGATTTCGGAAATATTTGAATCCCCTTCTGCAGCTTTGAACTGGGCAACTACTCCCTTCGCTGCCTTCCTTGATGTCCAAGGGCTCTTTGTCATTGGCATGTCCGTTAAAAAGTTTGTCGGAGTCCCTGTTGCAGTTGTTTTTTGTCTTGGCCTTGCTCATCTGATTTTCGCCACTTTTAGCCTTCAGAGCAGCTATGACAGGAGCAGCGGTTTTTGGGTTGGCCAATTTTTTACTCGTATTCATTGCGGCGAGACGTTCTTTGCACGAAAGTTTCACGTGCGATGCGACGTGTGGTTCGAGAGTCTCTTTTGTTTCAAAAGTCTCTAAACATATTGGGCAGTTGTAGAATCCATCTTTAAAGTGAGTCTGTGCGTGTCGCACAATTCGGTGACCAAGAAACTCCTTATCACACAAAACGCAATACTGCATGTAAGCCTGCCAATTTCTGAACCTCGCTGAAACAAAGCCTTTTTCTCTCAACTTTTTCATCTCTCTGTTCTTCTGCCTATGATCTGCGATTTCATTTAGTTCATTTGTTGCCTCCACAAAGCACTGAGACACATCCTTAAAATCCTCAGAAAACATGTTCGCATCTTCTTCTGAACCCTCAGGGTCGCCATCATTCAGTTCATCAATGGAGGACACAATAGATGCCTCTTCTCCCATAAGACCCAAACAGTGACGCTTTAATGTCTTCCAGTCCCAAAATTCAGGATCAAAGGGCCACTGGGTTTTGAGGACTAAGATCAGCTCACAACGCAGCGAGTTCGGTACTGGTAGATCTTTCTCCTCCAGCTTCTGGTCCGGCTCATTGTAAAGAGTTTCCACCGCATAGTAGGAGTCTACCGTTGGCTCCAGAAGAAACTCTGTCAGCTGGCAGGACCTTTTCACCTCCAGGTCCGTGGGTAAGAGACAGGAAATGGTTTTGCAGACCGTGGCCTTGGTACTTCCTTCACACGATTCCAATCGGAGAGCTCGTATACACATATCAATGCAAGTGGAAAGCCCAACTTTATCCATCTATAGATTGGGAAAAAAAGTAACGTTTAGTAATTCAAAGACATCTGTAAAATAATTAAATGAAACAAGAGCTAAGGGAAGATTCACCTCTGACTGGATAACTTTAATGAAAAAGAGTAGATGGAACACAGTTTTGGACAGAAGTGACATTTGACGGCATCGGTCCAAAAAGCCTTGCTCTAAAGGTTCTAATCGCTTAAGAAGTTTTCCCCAAAACAGAGTCAGCTCCCTGCCAAGAGATCACACATAAACTTTCCATGAAATCATTCACAAAATAAATAAACGTATAGCAAGGCATATTTTTTAAATTAGCGATGGTAACTGTCGTAACGTACCAAGCACAGTAAGAATCCTCTTGAAGAATCTGACGGGTCAAAAAACCTGAACATAAAGTAAATGCGGCTTTCTCTTCGCTGTCCGCCTCAAGGTTGCAAATCATCTCTAAAGCATCACGACAGTCCACTCTTGCCAGCTGAAGACAAAAAAACATTTGGATTCACTCTGAAGAATGAAAATCTACGTTCAAATGCCCAATGACAATAATCCTCAAGTCCTTGAAAATAAAGTTCAAGTTTAAAGTCATAGCTTTTTATTCAAGTGGCATATATTTTGAAGGACTGCTTTATAGCAAAAGCAGAATGACAAGATGCAAACGAAAAGTTTATCAAAGTTTATAGTTCGCTGTCTCACCTCTTCCATCACAATCTCCTGTGGCGCGATGCTGCACAAACAAACCAGGTATGTTTGCTTAAAGTGTCCCTGTTCTTCAAACTCGGAGAAGTCGGCACAGGTCTTGGCCAGCACTGCGGCCTGCTCGATATAGCTCTCCTTCATCAGGTGCTTGACTCGCATCTTAAGAAGTGTTGGTCCTTCCTGAGTGAGGAACTCGTGAACTGTAGAAATGAAAGAAGAACATTAGACTGCTGGTTCTTCACACAGAGATCAAGAGGAAAGAGGAGGGACAACAACACCTTTCTCCTGCGGTGGCGTGTCGTTTTTAAGGATACTCTGCAGCGTTAGATTGGTCCACATCCCTTGTTCTTGCGAGATGGTGTAGAGCATCCTCAGCTGAGAGATTCCTGACTCCTGTACCAGAGAATGAGCGATCTACAAAGAAATAGCAGCCCACAATATAGTCAGTACCTTACAGTTGTATAAGCTTTCGTTGATTTTTGTCAGATACATTTTGTCAATGTGGAGGACCTTAAATCTATCAAATGCAAATTCTGATTTACCTCTACAGATGACCTAAACCTGTCCCACAATGCATCTGGAACATTCTGGTGCAGAGAAATCAGCAACTCTACACAACTCCTACAGCAGGAAACATAAATCATGGGTTACAAAGCAAAAAACAGATAGAAGACAAAAAGAAATGAAAAAGATAAACAAGTATTTTTAAGGAAATGCATACTTACAGCGAGAGCCTTTCAAGCACGACAGGCACCTTTTCACACTGTGCTGAAAGACACGAGGACACGTGTGCAAAGCTGAGCAGGGCCATGATGTACACCTCCAGTACTGGTAACGGGTCCTCCTCCATCTTCCACAGACTGGCATACTCCACCAAAGTCTGAATCAAACAGACAGGGTTGATTTTTTATTAAAAACAGCGGAGAAATTATTTTTTTAAATCCAGTTTTATTTAAATTAGGGCATGGCGATTTGGCAAAAAAATCCTAAATCGATTTTTTCATTGTGTTTGACCGATTCAAGATGTCGATTTAGATTTTTTTAGACGTTGAAGTAGTCAACTTAAAAGCATAACTACAACATGTTTCAGGTAACATTATTTTTAATAACCACCTGGTTAACCCCATCATGAAGTGATCAATGTGCTGTAAATGTAAGAAATGTTATCTTGTTATCTGTTAAATATCCTCACAAAAACATGTGCAGCAAATATTGCACAAACTTAACCCAAACATATCTTGCATGTTCAGACAATATAAATAAGATAAATGCTAAATATGTAGAGATAACATTTTGAAGGTTAACCCAAAGAGGCAAGGCAACCTTACTACAGAAATGTGAAGAGTTATTTAACCTTAGTGATGAGATTTGCATATGTCTCGTGCACTTTTAAGCCCCTTGAATCTTACATACGCTCCTTTCAAAGTGGCATCATGGCAGAATATTGAATGATGCTCACTTCGCAGGACACTTACGATCGTATTGAACGAACCGTTGAACGGAATAAGGGAAGTGTGCAAAGCGGGGGGTCGCGAGAACCAGGATTAAGCACCACTGTCCTATGTTACTATATAAAAAATACAGCAAGAGCATCTCACCCATAAAACGCATATATAATACAATGATACAATATACCTTTTAAATAAAATTGAGCAAAACAAGTCAATACAAAATTGAGTCCTCTCCCTTCTTGAATAGCCTATATTTTTTAGCCTTTATTTTTAATTTTTAATCAATAATTTAAGGCTACTGACAACAGTGGATATATGACTATTAATGCAACATTATACAATAAAAGTCCTTGCAATAATCCTTAAGTACTGTCACATGCCTTGTACTAAAATGCCAGCACCTTTATCTGAAAAACCAAAACTGAAGCACAAATGTCTGTTGTTGAACACACAAACGCATCTCATTAACTGTGCATCTCAACATCATTATAGTACATTGGCCCCCAAGGTCAAAGGGTGGTGAGGGGCTAAGACTTCCCATTATATGGTACACGGTTGTGCTCAAATGAACACTGGAAACAGATTGTATGATCACAGTTACAAGTTCAGAAATAATAACAAAAAGATTAACTAAATAAAAAACAGGCTCTCCAAATGTTTATCCACAATTTGCCATATATCTTTTCTGATTACAAAAAGCAAAAACGCTTGTCTAACAATGTTATAGCTTGGAAAATTGAAGTTGATGACTCCCCAAAACAGAAGGTTTTGTTGTCAACATGGTCAAACGTGTTCAGATTTCTCATGTGATGATGAAACAACTTGTGAAGGTTAGCAGCATCTCTCTGACAAACTATAATGATGTGGTTCACTTCAATGACTGAAGTTTAAACTTGATGCTATGATGTCATGCTGAAAATGTTTTGCTCTTTACTACAAGCCAAACAAAACATGACTGTGAGATGAGAAATGTGTTAGGTAAACAGATCGGTACATTGGATTTTACTTTGTCTAATTGAAGTAATATCAACTAACCAGCAACGCAAAAAAAAAAAATGCACTTGGACTGATCACCCACTACCCATCAAAAGTTTTTGGACACTTACTTGTGTGTTCATATTCTTTCCATATTTTATAATAATAACAAACTCATCAAAACTATTAAATAAATCAAAGGGAACTATGGGAATTATGTTGTAACTAAAATAAATTAAAGCGTGTTATACTTCATCATCATCACTGCTGTCACATTTTGACCAGAATTCGTAGACATTTCATCAAGCATCTTCAAGAGACGCTTTTTAAATAATATTAAAGGAGTTCCCATCTATTCTGTGCTCTTATTGGCTGCATGTTCTTCATTATTCAATCAAAGAAGTCCTTTTAAAAAAGAAATGCTAGTTTTGTTATGAAAAAAATATGTTTGTTTGAAAACTAATTTCAGGCATTAAAGCATACAAATTTAGATCAAACCTTCTTTAAGATAACGAGAAACATTTCACACAAGTGTCCAAAAACGTTTGACCGTTATTGTAAACATATAGTTCCAAACTGCTCTAGAACTATACAGAAATTCTTATAATGAATGTTGATGCATGCTTTTTAGAATTGCTAACTGAAACTATTTACATTTACACATTCAGGAGACGCTTTTATCCGAATATGTTTCGTCCGCTATATGTTTCATCAGTGTGCATGTCACATAGGAACCATTAAAAGCATTTCAACTCATTTATCAACACACACACACACACACACACACACAAAGATCCTTACAGTTTAACCTGATGTGCACTCAATAGCATATTCTCACAGCTTGAGCTATTCCATTTAAACTTGAACAAATGCACCGGGTCAAGTGAAAGATTTATTAACAACATTTCAATTTGATTTTTATAGTTAATTTTTTCCTCTAGACAATAAAAATGCACAGTCCACATGACAAGTGGCAGATTGTGAAATCAATATTGTGTGAAAGATAATACCGGCCAGTGAGAAAATGATCAACCATCAGAAGGAATGTGAAAGATCTCTTTCAGTTTTAAGTATATTTTAATTAGGGATGCGCGATATCGGAATGGGCCAACAAATGGTCATTTCTTCTGTTATCAGTATCTGTCCAATAATAAAACCAGGCCGATATGTTAAAGCCATAAATCATTTTCTGAGAGAGATTATTTTTCTTCACTTACTGCAATTAGAGAATCGTTAATTAGTAGGCTTGATTTTTGGATAAAAATAACTTAAAAGTAAATATCATGTTTTACTGAAGATAAAAGCAGCTGTCCTCTTTCGGCCTTTTCTTTCAGGCTGATAAAAATGTATTTAATATTAGGATTCTGTATATGGGCCAACACATCGGTTAACAGCTTTCCATGTTAAAGGGATAATTCACCCAAAAATGTTCATTCTGTCATGAATTAATCACTCTATAGTTGTTCCAAACCTGTATTAATGTCTTCGTTTGACAGAACATAGATAAAGATATTTGGACATTTGCTTGTAACCAAACAGTACTTAACGGACCCCACTGACTAGTTGGAAAACTGGTAGTCCAAAGTCTACATTCTTCAAAATATCTTCTTTTATGTTCAACAGATCAGAAAATAAATAAAGTTATTTTTGCGACTATGGTCGTCAAAGCGGCGGAAGAACTGTTTGGTTATAAGCATTCTTCCAAATATCTTTTTCTGTGTTTATCATAACAAAGAAATCTATACAGATTTGAATCAACTAGAGGTGAGTAAATGATGACAGAATTTTTATTCATAGAGGAATCATCCCTTTAAAGATCGATCAGTTTTCGACCCAACTTTAAAGCATTATCATAGCACATTTCACACCAATCTTTACCATCATGCAGCCTTAGAGCGTAAATGATGATGTGAGCATCAGATGATGCTGTGCAGTGAGAACCAGATTATGAAAGTGATGAGTGAGTGACCAGTGACCTGATGTAATGCACATGGATGATGTATCAGATTATGATGATGTACATTGACAGATTATGATGCAATGTGAGACATATTATGTACCAGATTTTGATGACGTAAAGCTCATTATGCACACTGAGTGACAGATGATGTGCTGTGAGTAAAATGAAGTGTGTATTAGATTATGATCACGTGCAAAGGTTCAAATGAACATTGATATCAGAGGATGTAGTGCAGTTATAGTTGATAGGCATCCGGTCAGTGATGGATGATGTGCAGATATAACTGTAGCTTTAATTCTGCAGCTGTGCGTGCGCTGCGTGCTTGTTTACAGTCCTGCGCGAGATGCACACATTAGCCAGACTGATCGAGACAAATAACGACACTGAATTCGCGACACACCCGCTACAAGCGTGCTTTAACATCAAGGGTACTGTTATTATTCGTTGTACACAGAAACGCGTTAGTTATCACGACAGAGGTGATCGTATTTCAGTCGCTGTGCGCATGTTTATGAGTGCAGCTGCGCCGTGTTTTGTCAGACAATCTGCACGTACCTGACAGAACTCATAGCAGTACTGCGACGCGCGCTCGTCAGGCGACTCCACGCTGTTATTCAAAGTCGCCGCTATCTCTTCCAGACGCGCCGAGAATGCGTTTAAAGCGTCGGAAGCGTCGACCCGCTCGCCGTGGTCCTGCTCGGCCTCCTCGTCCGCCATCTTCACTAACAATTCCGCCGCGTACGCACAGCGCGTCATGTGACGAAAAATCACCGTGCGTCCTGACGCACAGGTCAAGTCACGTGACTCACCTCAGCACCGGACTGGATCTTCATTCAAAGCAGCTAAAAGGGGTAAAAGCCTGACTAAAGACCGCTAAGCAAACCACAGGCGGTTGTTTATTTTTTAATGGGGGAGAAGCTTCACTGCGCTGAATAAATTTAGATACAAAATAGTGTATCATGCAATGGTTCGCTTGTTTGTTAATCTTCAACATGTTTAACTCTAATCAATGCATTTGTCGGTAACTGTATGCCCTGAAGTCATTAAAGTGCCTCGCGTTACCCAAGTCATTTTGTGCATAGATTTTCCAATCGTAGAAGAGGGTAAAGTTAGCCATAATGTTTCGCCTTCATTCATGCAGTGCTGCGTGCGCAGAGCAGATCGGCGCATGACGTCAAAGTACCGCCAAAACTGTTACTCTCGCGGTCCTTCAACGTCATACACCGATTGCTCTGCGCAGGGCCGCATGAAGTCAATAGGCTTGTTCGACTTGATGCGGCGCCGCAATACTCGTCAGGCGGATAACATCACAATACCTTATAATAGTTAATTTTTAATAGTTTATCGAATAACTCTCGCGGTGCTTTGATGCCATCCGCCTGTCGGATCATGCGGCGCCGAATCAAGTCGAACAAGCCTAATCACTCGGCTGTAGGTTTTGTGCGTATATAACAGTAAACGCAGTTAAACAATGGAATCATGTAAGTTTGGGAATAAATCAAAACAATGTTACATTTGATCATCTATAGTGTGGCAAGTGGCCACCCTTCGTCTACAATAATTTACAAAAATGTACTTTTGTCATTTTATTCAAGCATCTTGTTAAGGCCTGAGATGCTTATACTGTCATGAACTCTCATGTGAGACATGGCGTGGGAACCCAGGTGCAGGCAGAGGCAGGAACAAACAAGGAGGTGAAGGGGTTAACAGATTTATTTAACAAATAACAAGACTAACCAAACAGGTAAAACAAAACCCACGAGGGGGAAAACAAGACAGGATAATATATATATATAAATAAAGACAAGGACACTAACCAACTAAACTAAGAAAACAAACACTTGGAACGAACACTAAACTAACACTCACTACTCACGGGGGAAACAGGAAACAGGAAACAACGACTTAGCATAGATGTAGCATACAGCATACAACGTACCAGAACACGTAATCACATTCAGCATAAACACATTCAATGCACGAGCAACGAGACAAAGAAACATGAGGAGTCTTTATAGGGGAGGTAATTAACACTAACTATGAAACAGGAGGGTTGGGCAATGACGCGACTTGAGGAGAGTATGGAAGACCGCAAGGGTCAAAAATATCTCTCCTCACACAAAACCATCAGGCAATGCCATGGCTCCACTTGAGACAAGAATAAAACATGACATGGTAGTGGAACCATGACATAAGCCCCCCCTTTAATGAACACCTCCAGGTGTTCATCAAGGGGTCACTAACAAGACAAGACTAACTTAGACAAGGACAAAAACCAGACAGACAAGCTAAACATAACAAGAGGCATACAAGACATGATTACGAAAGGGTTGGGGTGAGATAACAAAAATAACAGACATGGGAGGGGGGGCGGGGGCAAACAAGAAAACACAGGAAGTCCAGAAGGGGGAGGGCTGGGTGGGAAAGTTCCAGCCCTTGGGGACGTGCCAGGGCGCGGAGCCCCAGGGGACTTGACAGGGGTAGTCCTGGGGGGAACTGTCCTAGTCCCCTGCAGGACTGCAGGGCTAGTCCTCGGCTGGAATGCCAGGCTGGACCAGGGCTGGAAGGCCGACTGGATCGTCGGCTGGACCAGGGCTGGAAGGCCGACTGGATCGTCGGCTGGACAGGGCTTGGTGCTGACGGCGGCTGGGCAGCCGGACTTGACGGCGGCTGGGCAGCCGGACTTGACGGCGGCTGGGCAGCCGGACTTGACGGCGGCTGGGCAGCCGGACTTGACGGCGGCTGGGCAGCCGGACTTGACGGCGGCTGGGCAGCCGGACTTGACGGCGGCTGGGCAGCCGGACTTGACGGCGGCTGGGCAGCCGGACTTGACGGCGGCTGGGCAGCCGGACTTGACGGCGGCTGGGCAGCCGGACTTGACGGCGGCTGGGCAGCCGGACTTGACGGCGGCTGGGCAGCCGGACTTGACGGCGGCTGGGCAGCCGGACTTGACGGCGGCTGGGCAGCCGGACTTGACGGCGGCTGGGCAGCCGGACTTGACGGCGGCTGGGCAGCCGGACTTGACGGCGGCTGGGCAGCCGGACTTGACGGCGGCTGGGCAGCCGGACTTGACGGCGGCTGGGCAGCCGGACTTGACGGCGGCTGGGCAGCCGGACTTGACGGCGGCTGGGCAGCCGGACTTGACGGCGGCTGGGCAGCCGGACTTGACGGCGGCTGGGCAGCCGGACTTGACGGCGGCTGGGCAGCCGGACTTGACGGCGGCTGGGCAGCCGGACTTGACGGCGGCTGGGCAGCCGGACTTGACGGCGGCTGGGCAGCCGGACTTGACGGCGGCTGGGCAGCCGGACTTGACGGCGGCTGGGCAGCCGGACTTGACGGCGGCTGGGCAGCCGGACTTGACGGCGGCTGGGCAGCCGGACTTGACGGCGGCTGGGCAGCCGGACTTGACGGCGGCTGGGCAGCCGGACTTGACGGCGGCTGGGCAGCCGGACTTGACGGCGGCTGGGCAGCCGGACTTGACGGCGGCTGGGCAGCCGGACTTGACGGCGGCTGGGCAGCCGGACTTGACGGCGGCTGGGCAGCCGGACTTGACGGCGGCTGGGCAGCCGGACTTGACGGCGGCTGGGCAGCCGGACTTGACGGCGGCTGGGCAGCCGGACTTGACGGCGGCTGGGCAGCCGGACTTGACGGCGGCTGGGCAGCCGGACTTGACGGCGGCTGGGCAGCCGGACTTGACGGCGGCTGGGCAGCCGGACTTGACGGCGGCTGGGCAGCCGGACTTGACGGCGGCTGGGCAGCCGGACTTGACGGTCTCCTCTGGACCGGGCTTGGTGCCGGTGGCTGGACCGGGCTTGGTGCCGGTGGCTGGACCGGGCTTGGTGCCGGTGGCTGGACCGGGCTTGGTGCCGGTGGCTGGACCGGGCTTGGTGCCGGTGGCTGGACCGGGCTTGACTCGGGCGGCTGGGCAGCGCTCTCCGACGGCGGCTGGGCAGCGCTCTCCGACGGCGGCTGGGCAGCGCTCTCCGACGGCGGCTGGGCAGCGCTCTCCGACGGCGGCTGGGCAGCGCTCTCCGACGGCGGCTGGGCAGCGCTCTCCGACGGCGGCTGGGCAGCGCTCTCCGACGGCGGCTGGGCAGCGCTCTCCGACGGCGGCTGGGCAGCGCTCTCCGACGGCGGCTGGGCAGCGCTCTCCGACGGCGGCTGGGCAGCGACCTCCGACGGCGGCTGGGCAGCGACCTCCGACGGCGGCTGGGCAGCGACCTCCGACGGCGGCTGGGCCGGGCTCGGTGCCGGACGGACCGTCACCTTCCCACAGCGCCCCCCCAAAAAATATTTGGGGTTTGACACCACCGGACTCGGGACCACAGGACTCGGGACCACAGGACTCGGGACCACAGGACTCGGGACCACAGGACTCGGGACCACAGGACTCGGGACCACAGGACTCGGGACCACAGGACTCGGGACCACAGGACTCGGGACCACAGGACTCGGGACCACAGGACTCGGGACCACAGGACTCGGGACCACAGGACTCGGGACCACAGGACTCGGGACCACAGGACTCGGGACCACAGGACTCGGGACCACAGGACTCGGGACCACAGGACTCGGGACCACAGGACTCGGGACCACAGGACTCGGGACCACAGGACTCGGGACCACAGGACTCCTGTCTGCCCTCCGTTGTCTCTTCTTCTTCAGCCGAGCCACCCGTCTGGTGGTCGGCTGAAGGAAGGACGTGAAGGGCAAAGCTGGTTCGGGGTTGGAGGCCTCAGAGGAAGACCCCGAAGAAGTTCTCCTCCCCCGCTTGCCACGGAGACCAGATGGTGGCGGTGAAGCTGCTGCGGATGAGGCGGAGGGAGCGGTGATGCCCATAACCCCGACCTGCAGGGTACGACCCTCCGGGATAGCGACCAGCGGAGATGGAAAACAGGACTGAACTGGGACCCTGGACTCCGACCTGTTCGTGGCATACCGCCACACGACATCGAAGTCCAGCGGTCTCAGCATCCTCATCTCCGCTGGTGACAGAGGATCCCTGAGGCCGCGGCTGAACAACACCGCCAACTCCTCCTCCCCAAAGACCACCTCCTCTGCGGCATCGAGGAACCTATCAACGTAGGTCCCCAGGTCGTCGTTACCTTGGCGGATACCGCAGAGGTGGCGTGCCTGGCGGGACCGCAAGCAGTTCACCTCGACTGCCTGCTGGGTTCGGTTTGGCTCGTGCATTCTGTCATGAACTCTCATGTGAGACATGGCGTGGGAACCCAGGTGCAGGCAGAGGCAGGAACAAACAAGGAGGTGAAGGGGTTAACAGATTTATTTAACAAATAACAAGACTAACCAAACAGGTAAAACAAAACCCACGAGGGGGAAAACAAGACAGGATAATATATATATATAAATAAAGACAAGGACACTAACCAACTAAACTAAGAAAACAAACACTTGGAACGAACACTAAACTAACACTCACTACTCACGGGGGAAACAGGAAACAGGAAACAACGACTTAGCATAGATGTAGCATACAGCATACAACGTACCAGAACACGTAATCACATTCAGCATAAACACATTCAATGCACGAGCAACGAGACAAAGAAACATGAGGAGTCTTTATAGGGGAGGTAATTAACACTAACTATGAAACAGGAGGGTTGGGCAATGACGCGACTTGAGGAGAGTATGGAAGACCGCAAGGGTCAAAAATATCTCTCCTCACACAAAACCATCAGGCAATGCCATGGCTCCACTTGAGACAAGAATAAAACATGACATGGTAGTGGAACCATGACATATACAGTTTTGTAATGAAATGAACGTGTTGGCACAGTTATTGCTCTCCAAATCTAGTTAAACAATTTCAGACATATGGTTGTAGAAAAAAAACATTTTAGTGAACGAACCCTAAACTTTTGAACCATAGTGTGATTTTACATGAATAATTACATATGGAAATGTATATTATGTATATCTTTTTTTCACAGGTAGGCTATACTATATCATCTAAATTTACACGAGTGATCTGCACGACTAAAGTGTTTGGTTTAATGATATGGCAAATGAATTACATTTGTTATCCCCTGCTGAGTGTGTAGGAAGGAGTGAACGCTGCCCAGAGACCCTGTGAATCAGAAGACAGCTTTACTAGTGGGTTCGTCTGAAATGCCACATTATTCCTCTTAAATGTGGGCGGATGTATCAATAAGAGCTGTTGTGTCGGACAGTTTCTCACTTCTCGCAGTGGACCAGCAACCTACGTGAGCAAATATGTGAGCAAATATATCACCGCCTTTGTAGAGGATTCATTTCAAATATCTCATGAAATGAAATCTGTGCATCCAGGAAGATGATGTCATCAAGCAACCGTTAAATAAACTTTACAAAAAATGAAGAGGATGAAAAGTGATTTAGTTCATTTATTGCCAATTAAATCAATAAAAGTGTTCAAAATATTGCCAATCTTCAGATGTAATCAAATCTGATATGATTTCTATCCTTTAATATTTTTTGTTTAATATTAGTTTTACTGAATATAATATTATGTAATTTAGGTTGCGTAGTGCAGGACATGCGTATCACTAATGTTGGATCTGGCTCATCTGTTGCATCAGAATGAAGAATGTTGTAGAAAAGCCGACAGCGGGTTTTCATCGCATTTTATTGAAACATCAGAAATGAAATCAGCAAGGACTGTTTCATGTACATTTTTCCTTCTTGTTGCTCCATTTTTGAAAACTGTAGAGTAAATGCACACAGAGTTCCAGAACTTGAAATAAATCCACATGATTTTATTCACGAGAGTCTTGTTGAGGGTTTTATGTGTGTCCTTTGCGTCTGATCAGTCTCTTAAAGGCCTGTTTAAAGTCCTCGTTGAAGCTGGTGTAGAGCAGCGGGTTTATGAGAGAGTTCACGTAGCCCAGCCATGTGAGAAGGTCTGACACGTAGGGGGGCGGGTTTAGCATCTTCAGCCCCACCAGCAGCTCCTTCAGAAAGAAGGGCAGCCAGCACAGGATGAACGCACCCAGGATGAGCCCCAAAATGCGCGCCGCCTTCCTCTCCCGGGACGTACAGATCTGATTCCTCTCGTCCGAGTCCGCCATTTCCAGATCGATCGACGGCATGCGAATGGTGATGTTGTTTCGTTCTAATTCCGCTGCGTTGTCGGAATTGGACGGGTCGGAGATGCAGAAAGCGTGCGTGACCCGGCAGTGATTCAGAGAGTTCTGGCTGTCTGTGCTGCGGCTGCTGAGATGTCTGGACGAGCCGCGTTTCTGATACAGTGTCTTGGCGGCGCCGTAAATGCGCGAGTACAGGATGAGGATGAGCGTCATGGGGACGTAAAACGCGGCGAAGGTGGAGAAGATGGTGTAGCCCACGTGATCGTGCTCTATGATGCACTGCTGCGGGCCGCCGCCCTCCTCTCGACGCCTCCAGAACAGCGGAGGTATGGAGATGAACACCGAAATCACCCACGCCATCGCCACCATGACGGCCGCGCGGCGAGCCGTTCGCTTGCGTGCATATTCGATGGCTTTAGTGATAGCCCAGTAGCGGTCCAGCGCTATGACGCACAGGTGCAGAATGGAACTGGTACAGCAGGTCATGTCGATGCTCAGCCACGCCTCGCACACGATCTGCCCCAGCGACCACGTCTCCGTGGTGATGTAAAGGATGCTAATGGGCATCACCAGCACGGCGACCAGGAAGTCAGTGACGGCCAATGAGCAGATGAGGTAGTTTGCAGGGAGGTGAAGCTTTTTGGTGGTGCAAATGGCTGCGATGACGGCACCGTTCATGACTGCCGTCAATAACGTCAGCAAGGCCAGCAGAGCCACCAAGGCTAATCTTTCCATCACCACCTTAACGTGAAACTCCGCTCCCGGTGTGGCCGTCGCGTTGGTGGTGTTGGCAGGCGCACTGGAGCTTTCTCCCAGGTAGCACTCCATCTCCATCCCACAGCTGGACTCCAGGACTAAACCCACTGCTCCACACAACGATTACCACCCTGTCAAAAACACAGTTCAACAGCGTCAAACCAATGAGTTAAGCCTCTTTATTACATTTATTTGACTTTCAAACGTGTTTCCCTGTCGAAAAAAAACAGCATATGCTGGTTAGGTAGGTTATGAAGCATGGTAGCTGGTTTAAGAGGGTCCTGAGCTGGTTTAACCTGGTCCTAAACCAGCTCATGACCAGTTTAAACCAGCAAATTACCTTCTTAAAGCAGCACAAACCAGCTACCATGCTTCAAAACCTACCTAACCAGCAAATGCTGTTTTTTTCAACAGGGTTCACTTTCTGCTAAATTGTTTCTTAAGATCTTTCTGTACGACAGACGTTCATCGTAATCACATCTGTCATGTTTCAAGTAGTTCATACGGCTTGTGCAATATATCCTCAGTCTTCACAATCAGGCGATGAATATTAGTTTGTTTTGAAAAGAAAATCTCTATGTAAACTCCATGGTACAGGTTGGATGTCAAAGACCTTAATTGCTATCGGTTATAGATTGTCCTTTGACCAAATGTGATGAAGTTACAACCGTGTCGCCAGTCTGTTATAAACAAACCCTGAGCTGAGTTCACATTGAAATGAATGACATTGCGTTGCTTTGTCGCTGTCGGTGTGAACGCAGTGAGACTATGAAGGCTTGACATCATTTCATTTTTGGTCAGTTCCAAATCTTTAAAATATGGCTTGTTATACCACAGGGCTGTTGAATGCTTCAATCTGATTGGTTGACAAACATCCTATGGGTGCATTAACTATCAGTAGATGCACACACATTTTTCCAGGTCTGCTGACCGCATTTAAAGTTCCACATCGCTTCGCCAAGTTTAAACAACAGAAAGGTTGCATAAGATGCTTTTAAAGTAACTTTTAAAGTATTCAATTAATTCCAACAGCATTTTGCCTCATGAGTATATTGTATACACTATATCTTTACAAATGAAGTTAAAAGAAGATATAACTTAAAAGAAGATAATTTTTAAAAACAACATTAAAGGGGCTATGTGTAATTTTTGGAAGATCTATTGTCAGAAAAGCAATATAATATCCATAACTATGTGTTCAGAAATGTTTAAAGACCTTACATAATAAAGCGTCATGTTTTCATTATCTTAGAATGTCCTAGTTCTGTCTACATACCGGCCTAAACCAGCGGTTCTCAACCTTGGTCCTCTGTCCTTTTTTGTATATCTGTTGTTTAACACACTTGATTTAAATCTCTAGCTCATAAGAAGAGATCTCAATGAATGAACCGCGTTCCGATTGACGTGTTCCCTGAACTGTGTTCATTGGTCTCTAATCCCTGCACACAGGAAATCGGCTGACGTTAATTTAAGAACACAAATTTGCGCAACACTACTGCCTGCAGCGTCTTCACACAGACAAAACCTACTGCGGAAGATTGAAGGGTTATTTAACCGTAATCTTGAGATTTGCGCAACATTATGACCATTTCGAACTGGAATTATGGCAGAATATCTAGTGATGTTCACTTCGCAGGGCTCTTGCGGGCGTATTGAACAAACCTACGAAGCGGTAGGAGAAGCATACTAAATATGCAGAGCGGGGGGGCGCGAGGACCAGGATTGAGAACCGCTGCTAAACGGACAAACTTCTCAACAGAATGCGTTTCATAAAAACGCTCTCTCCTTCAGCAAAGAAACGAATGTGATGACTTGATTAGTTCGTGTCAGCCACTGTGGTGCTTCAAAAAGGAGCGAGGGGGTCGCTGGTTGCAATTCACAACATCACCACCAGATGCTGCACAATTTCATGCAATGGACATTTAATAAAGTGCATACACATGACAGGCAGGAAAAACAGATGACTAAATCGTGTGCATGATTTATAAATTAATAAGGAACCCTGCATCTCATGCGCAGGCTCTCAAATTTAAAAATGCTTTAATTATCTTTTTTCTTTTTAATACACTGTATTTTCCAGTCATTGTCAAGCCACAGAGCCTCTCACCTACAAACTACTTCACGATGAAGTGAATTTAATGTCGACTCTTTGTCTCCATGGCAAAGACAGAGAAATCCTTCAATGTGATGCATTTATTTAGGATGTTAATTCCAACACACAAATATCCATATACTGTAAACAAAAAGGTCATCCGGTTCAAAAGACTCGTCAAATAACACGTAAATACCTCTTCCACTCATATACTACTGTTCAATAGTTAAGCATCACTTGGCTGAAATGATGTACATGATTTCAATAACCTTTTGATCAAAAGATGTATGACTGAGTTTCTGGACAAAAATACAGTTGTGCCAGCAATAACAGGCTAATATGCTGTTCTTTGCTATTAAAATGAAAACATCGGCACTAAAATACCTTTTAGTATATTAAAGAAGGCAGCTGTAATAAAAACTTATCCAGCCATTCAAATGTGTGTGCTTGTGTTTGTTGGACGACATTATTTACACCAATGGTGTCGCTTGCCTCTCTCACTATGACCATTTACATCTTTACATTTTTACTTTCACATATATTCAGAAGTCTAACCTTTAGGTCCCAAGTACTAGATCATACTAATGATAAAGACACATCAGCTATCATTCATAAACCCGTAACCTATAACTGCAGATGTTTGACTAATAGTCTAGCGTGTCCCGAGAGGTTCAAATATAGGGTAACACAATCACCTCTAGTGCTCTTCAAGAGCCAGATTCATTGAACTTCTCTGACCGTGAGTCCACTCTTTGCTAAGGCTGATGACGTGTAGTCGTCAGGATATCTGAAAAGCGTCTGTCTTCATGTTTCATGTTCAAAATAAAACACAATGTGATACAGTGATGCACAGAGCGATAGAGTGATACACACAGAGTGATGCACTGACTGTATAAGTGTTACAAAATGATACACAAAATAATACACAGGGAGTGATACACTGAGTGATAGAGTGATACAGTGATACGCAGAGAGTGACACACAGAGTGATGCACTGACTGTATAAGTGTTACAAATGAAAGTAATACACAGAGTGATAAAGTGATATACAGAGAGTGACACACAGAGTGTATAAGTGATACAAAATTATACTCAAAATATTACACAGTCAGTGATACACTAAGTGATAGAGTGATACAGTGATACACAGAGAGTGACACACATAGTGAAAGAGTGATACAGTGATACACAGATTGTGATACACATAGTGAACGAGTGATACAGTGATACACAGAGAGTGATACACATAGTGAAAGATTGATACAGTGATACGCTGAGAGTGACATACAGAGTGTATAAGTAATACAAAATGATACACAGTGAGTGATAGACTGAGTGATAGAGTGATACAGAGAGAGTGATACACTAAGTGATAGAGTGATAAACAGAGACTGATACACATAGTGAAAGAGTGGTACAGTGATACACAGAGAGTGACACACATAGTGAAAGAGTGATACAGTGATACACAGAGAGTGATACACATAGTGAAAGAGTGGTACAGTGATACACAGAGAGTGACACACATAGTGAAAGAGTGATACAGTGATACACAGAGAGTGATACACATAGTGAAAGACTGATACAGTGATACACAGAGAGTGACACACATAGTGAAAGAGTGATACAGTGATACACAGAGAGTGATACACATAGTGAAAGAGTGATACAGTGATACAAAGAGAGTGACCCACATAGTGAAAGAGTGATACAGTGATACACAGAGAGTGACACACATAGTGAAAGAGTGATACAGTGATACACAGAGAGTGATACACATAGTGAAAGAGTGATACAGTGATACACAGAGAGAGATACACATAGTGAAAGAGTGATACAGTGATACACAGAGAGTGATACACATAGTGAAAGAGTGATAAGCCGAGAGTGACATACAGAGTGTATAAGTGATACAAAATGATACACAAAACAATACACAGAGAGTGACACACATAGTGATAGAGTGATAGAGTGATACAGAGAGAGTAATACAGAGTGATATGGTGATACACAGAGTAATACAGTCATACACAGAGAGTGACACACAGAGTGTATAAGTGATACAAAATGATACACAAAATAATACACATGGAGCGACAGACTGAGTGGTAGAGTGATAAAGAGAGAGTGATACACAGAGTGATAGAGTGATACACCAAATGTAATACACAGAGTGATGAAGTGATACACAAAGAGTGACAGACAGAGTCTATAAGTGATACAAAATTATACTCAAAATATTACACAGTCATTGATACACTACAGTTTTTCTCATTTGCTAAGACACGCTCAGTGAAACTGGGATCCACTTGATCTTCATCATCACATTCTTAGCACAGCAGAAGTCTTCTCTTTCAAATGCCTTAACACTTTTTCATTTGTTTCACACATTTTTCACACCCTTTGTCAAAACAGTCACCACAGATCTCATTGAAAGATCCCAAACTCCACTTGATTCACTGTGTTGAACAAAAGGAAAACATCTATTCACAGCTGATAGAAGTTACTTGCATAATTATGAATCTCCAGTGCACCTGTGTGAAACTTGTTTGCACAACTCTTCAATCATCAATCAATCCTCATCCCTCTACAAAAGATGCCACCTCTGTATTGCTATTTGCAAGCATGGATCAAAGAGGCCATAGGCACGGAAGGAGAGTAAGAGGCCATGGCAGAGGGGCCCGAGGAAGAGGAGCTCGTGTGCGTGGTGGAGGAGCTGCAGCAGCAAGAGGACAAAATCGAGATGAAGTTTCAAATGAAATTCGGGCAACAATTATTGACCATGTCATCAATCATGGCTTGTCCTTTAGAGAGGCTGGACAAAGGGTCCAGCCCATTCTGAGTCGGAGCACTGTGGCATCTATTGTCAGGCTTTTTCGGAATGAGAACAGGTAATTCACAGTGTTACTGTAATGTATACCACTGTGTATTTCAGCTTTACTGCATTGCCCTGTTAGCAGAACAAACCGTGTCTACAGTAATGCAGATGTTTTATCCATCCCATTTATGTGAATGTCATACAGTAAAGTCAATTTTGACATGCTTTTTGCTTTTACTTTATAGAATCCACACATTACCACACACTGGTGGCAGAGGAAGGATATTTGATATTGAACAGGAGTCTGCCATTGTAGATATGGTAGTGGCAAACAATGCAATCAGACTGCGTGAAATCCAGGAAGCAGTAATTGCAGATCAGGGAGCGTTTAGAAATATAAACAGTGTGAGTTTGGCAACTATAGATCGAGTCCTTAAACGAAACCATGTCAGAATGAAGCAGCTGTACAGAGTTCCATTTGAAAGAAACTCTGACATCGTAAAGGAGGCACGATTCCAGTATGTGCAGGTACAGATTTTTTATTGTAATACCTTCTTACATAGTTACATGCGACTGGAATAATTTGCTTTATGAATTTGCTCTTTTTGTTAGAGAATAATGGAGTTTGAAGCTGAAGGGGCACATCACAAATTCATTTTTGTGGATGAAGCCGGCTTCAACCTCTGTAAAGTGAGACGACGCGGGAGGAACATCATTGGGGAGAGGGCCACTGTCACAGTGCCAGGTCAGAGGGGTGCCAATATCACCATGTGTGCTGCCATCTCCAATGATGGGGTCCTTTGCCACATGCCAACTATTGGCCCATACAATACAGAACGCCTCATCACATTTCTTGATGCATTGAAAGACATATTGATTCCACCCGAAGAGAGAGGGCTGTTGAGGCCTGGCATGAGTCTGTATGTCATAATTTGGGACAATGTTGCTTTCCACCACTCTCGCCTTGTGAATGAATGGTTTGCAGCACAGCCTCGTATCATGATGCAATTCCTCCCTGCATACTCGCCTTTTCTGAACCCAATCGAGGAGTTCTTCTCTGCTTGGAGGTGGAAGGTGTATGATCACCGGCCATATGAGCAGATGCCCCTCCTGGAGGCAATGAATGCTGGTTGCCTGGCAGTGGGTGCAGAGGACTGCCAGGGATGGATACGCCATGCAAGGAAGTATTTCCCTCGGTGCATTGCAAGGGAAAACATTCAATGCGATGTTGATGAGAACCTGTGGCATAATCGTCAAGAACGAATGGACTAAATGTGAAAGATAAAATTGATATATATATATTTTTTTTAAAGGTATTTCCACCCATAAGTTTCCATTGGTAGCTTTTTTTTCCAGTTTCCATTTGAGTTTGTGAAGTATCATATGTCATATTGATGGCTGTATTTTGTTGTCCATCGTGTAATGATTGATTGAAAGAATAAATACATTTGACCACAAGTTGTGGTGTTTGATGGAAATATTTGCTTCTGTTGCATGTTTTTAATGTTTTGTGAGTGTTCGAGCATTTTGCTAACAAAATGAGTCATTTTGGCCATTGAGCTTCAGTTTTATCTTGTGTGTTAACTGTTTTGAAAATGTGATGTCAGAGTGGGCAAATGTGTTTAAGCAATCGAGAAAAACTTTAAGTGGTAGAGTAATACAGTGATACACAGAGAGTGACACACAGTGAAAGAGTGATACAGTGATACACAGAGAGTGACACACATAGTGATAGAGTGGTACAGTTATACACAGAGAATGTTACACATAGTGAAAGAGTGATACAGTGATACACAGAGAGTGATACACATAGTGAAAGAGTGGTACAGTGATACAGAGAGAGTGATACACATAGTGAAAGAGTGGTACAGTGATACGCTGAGAGTGATACACATAGTGAAAGAGTGATACAGTGATACACAGAGAGTGATACACATAGTGAAAGAGTGGTACAGTGATACGCTGAGAGTGACACACATAGTGAAAGAGTGATACAGTGATACACAGAGAGTGATACACATAGTGAAAGAGTGGTACAGTGATACAGAGAGAGTGATACACATAGTGAAAGAGTGGTACAGTGATACACAGAGAGTGATACACATAGTGAAAGAGTGGTACAGTGATACGCTGAGAGTGATACACATAGTGAAAGAGTGATACAGTGATACACAGAGAGTGATACACATAGTGAAAGAGTGATACAGTGATACACAGAGAGTGATACACATAGTGAAAGAGTGGTACAGTGATACGCTGAGAGTGATACACATAGTGAAAGAGTGATACAGTGATACACAGAGAGTGACACACATAGTGAAAGAGTGATACAGTGATACACAGAGAGTGATACACATAGTGAAAGAGTGGTACAGTGATACGCTGAGAGTGATACACATAGTGAAAGAGTGATACAGTGATACACAGAGAGTGATACACATAGTGAAAGAGTGATACAGTGATACACAGAGAGTGATACACATAGTGAAAGAGTGGTACAGTGATACAGAGAGAGTGACACACATAGTGAAAGAGTGATACAGTGATACACAGAGAGTGACACACATAGTGAAAGAGTGATACAGTGATACACAGAGAGTGACACGCATAGTGAAAGAGTGATACAGTGATACACAGAGAGTGACACGCATAGTGAAAGAGTGATACAGTGATACACAGAGAGTGACACACATAGTGAAAGAGTGATACAGTGATACACAGAGAGTGATACACATAGTGAAAGAGTGATACAGTGATACACAGAGACTGATACACATAGTGAAAGAGTGATACAGTGCTACACAGAGAGTGACACACATAGTGAAAGAGTGATACAGTGCTACACAGAGAGTGACACACATAGTGAAAGAGTGGTACAGTGATACGCTGAGAGTGACACGCATAGTGAAAGAGTGATACAGTGATACGCTGAGAGTGACACACAGTGATAGAGTGGTACAGTTATACACAGAGAGTGATACACATAGTGAAAGAGTGATACAGTTATACACAGAGAGTGATACACATAGTGAAAGAGTGATACAGTGATACACAGAGAGTGATACACATAGTGAAAGAGTGATACACAGAGAGTGATACACATAGTGAAAGAGTGATACAGTGATACGCTGAGAGTGACATACAGAGTGTATAAGTAATACAAAATGATACACAAAACAATACACAGTGAGTGATAGACTGAGTGATAGAGTGATACAGAGAGAGTGATACACTAAGTGATAGAGTGATACAGAGAGAGTATTACACAGAGTGATAGAGTGATACACCGCAAGTAATACACAGAGTGATGAAGTGATACACAAAGAGTGACAGACAGAGTCTATAAGTGATACAAAATGATACACAAAACAATACACAGTGAGTGATAGACTGAGTGATAGAGTGATACACAGAGATTGATACACAGAGTGATATGGTGATACACAGAGTAATACAGTCATACACAGAGAGTGACACACAGAGTGTATAAGTGATACAAAATGATACACAAAACAATACACAGTGAGTGATAGACTGAGTGATAGAGTGATACAGAGAGAGTGGTACACAGAGTGATATGGTGATACACAGAGTAATACAGTCATACACAGAGAGTGACACACAGAGTGTATAAGTGATACACTGAAAGTAATACACAGAATGATGAAGTGATACACAGAGAGTGACACACAGAGTGTATAAGTGATACAAAATGATACACAAACTAATACACAGGGAGTGATACACTGAGTGATAGAGTGATGCAGAGAGAGTGATACACAGAGAGTATAAGTGGTACAAAATGATACACAAAATAATACATAGAGGGGATAGACTGAGTAATAGAGTGATACACAGAGAGTGATTCACAGAGTGATATAATTATACACAGAGAGTGATACACTGATTGTAAACATATTTATATCATATATATATATATATTGATATGCAGAGAGTGGCACACAGAGTGTATAAAGCTATACACAAAGAGTGATACACTGAGTGTAAATATAGTGATACACAGAGTTATATATTGATATGCAGAGAGTGGCACACAGAGTGTATAAAGCTATACACAAAGAGTGATACACTGAGTGTAAATATAGTGATACACAGAGGGATAGAGTTACACACAGAGTGATTCACGTTTTCTTGGCTTTGATACACAGAGTGATAGACAGAGGGATAGAGTGACACACACAGAATAAAATAAATGTATAGTGATACAAAGTGTAACACAGAGTGATAAAGTATTCAGGATATATTTATGTTTATTCAGCTTCTAGTTCAGGCCAATCTAGTTCATCTAACTCAGTTTACTGAGTAATGTCACATGTCTTTTACTTCACTACAAACTCAAGTAGAATACTAAAAGATTTTTGAGTTTTCTTAATAAAGGAAATACGATTCCACTCAACTTATCTTTAATTGAAAACTTAAAACTTTACGTTGTTATGTTATTTTGTTTATACAAATTCTATCCAAGTAACTGGTCTAGTAACTGTTAAAATAGTTAATATTGAATGTATTTCTACTGACAGAAACATTAGCAGTTAGATGTTAACATTGAATACAAAATCCTCAATAACAGAGGCAATGATCAAAAAAAGAACTCTAAAAACAATTTACAGTGATAACCCAAAGAATCTGTCAACATTTCACTTAAGATATTTTGAGAAATTTCTCAGTGGTTTTGTTTTCAATGCTGATTGGTTATCAACGTTATTAAAAATATATATTTTGTGTTGTGTCGAAGGAAGAAGGCCATACAGGTTTGACATGACATGAGGATGAACAAATAATGAAAGTATTTTTACCATCCCATTTATGCCCAGTTCACACTACTAGCGACAAGACGACATGATCCCGTTCATTTCAATGGAGAGCTAGCGAGGTCCGGAGACATGAATGACAGCAACCGGTGGCGACCGAACTGACCATGTCTAGTGACACCACAAAGTTGAGTAATGTTTAACTTTATGCCAATGATAAGCAAATTTCCGAAAATTTTGCATAAATTGGTGCCTAATCTCCATGTTTGATTAAAATTTTGAGGAAAATGTTATGAATAAAAAACTTTTTTTTTCAATGCCCTCACAAATATATGAAATATGCCTATTAAATCCACTAACATTACAAACATGCCTTACAGAAATAAC
>NC_079554.1:1002500-1030000 GCF_015846415.1 Triplophysa dalaica | reverse complement strand
GTGCTGAGTTAAATTTGAATGTTATTGGAAACACTTTCAAGTTTGATGCTGCAAACAGTGAATGAAAGGATTCATTTGATGAAAGAGTTCAAAGGTCTTGATATATGCCATTTTAAAGAGGAATTAAAGGAAATTTGAAAAGTTTGTGTCTTTGGAAAAAGGATATTTGCTTGTTTGAAACAAAATGGATGAGTCTATTCAAGAACAATCCCCAAACTCAGCTCAAAAAGACTTGAATGAGGTTGCTGCTCGTTTGAAAGCCTCTAGAGCAGGCAAGATGGCACATCTTACAAGGAGAATTAATATTGTTAACTCTTTGATGACTGATGCTGAATATCTTGAAGAAGTAAAGGGAAACATGATGAAGTTCAATGAAATGTTTGTTGAATTCAAGTCTCTTCAAGAATCATATGTACAAGTGTTAAGTGAAGAGGATAAAGTTGAAGATTTGAAAACCTGGTATGAACCAAGAATGAAGCAAGTTGAAATTTTCGTGTCTACCGTTGAGAAGTGGATGTCTACTATTCAAGAACCTGATCCTCAAACCGATACTCAAGCTTCTTCTTCTCTTAAAATGAATGACCAACTAAATGATGAAGATAACACTTCAGTTGTTTTGTCTGTGCTTAGCAGTAGATCTAGCAGATCAAATTTAAGCAGATCAAGTGTGTCAACATCAGCCTCAGCGCGTATCTGTGCAGAGGCAGAGAGGGCAGCTTTACTCGCCAAAGCCAATGCACTGCCACAAAAACATGCTATAGAGAAGAAAGAGGAGGAACTTAAAAAGATGAAGGAGGTGTGGAAAATTCAAGCTGAAATTGCAGCCAGCACAGCAAAAATCGAGTATCTCAAGAATGCAGATTCCTTAATAACCAATGGAAATGCTGTTGAAGAAGATCCCATGAATGTGTATTGTAAGGAGATGTTGGATAAAACTCTATCCAGTGCAACAAATGCACAAGATGTGCAGCCAAAAGAGACTTTTCATGGATTCTCTACAGCACCAACTCAAACTGCAAGACATTCTTATCCTCAGAACAGCAATGCAATTCAACAGACCACCACCATGAACACTGACTCCAAATCCTCTGCACAAATCTTTCATACAGTTCAAGCAAGACCTCTACAAAGTAGAGATTCATCTTCATCTAATGTCATTCAAGGGCCTGATCTTGCTAGAATTCTTCGAAAACAAAACAACTTGACAGATATGCTTGTGAAACAACAACTTCTTTCCACCTTACCAAGAGGAGAAATTCCAATCTTTGTTGGAGATATTCTGCAATACAGGTCATTCCTTCATTCTTTTGAGCACATCATTGAAACTAAAACCGATGATAATGCAGACAGGCTGCACTTTCTCCTTCAGTACACAAGGGGACTACCACAGGAGCTGGTAAGAAGTTGCCAACACATGTCACCGAACCAAGGTTATCAAAAGGCAAAGCAGCTATTGAAAGAACACTTTGGTAATGCATATAGGATTTCATGTGCTTATATCGAGAAAGCACTCTCCTGGCCTTCAATAAAACCAGAAGATCCAAAGGCTTTACAGGCTTTTGCGTTGTTTCTTAGAAGCTGCTGCAATAGTATGGAAGACTTGGAGTTCATGGAAGAACTGGACACAGTCTCCAATATGAGGAGTATTGCTTTCAAGCTCCCATACAAGCTCAGAGAGAGATGGCGTACAAAGGCATTTGAGTTGCAAGAACAGCGGTCGAACAAGGTAAAGATGGTAGATCTCGTCAGCTTCATTGAAAAACAAGCTAACATTGTCTCAGACCCAATATTTGGTGAAATCCAAGACTCAAGCCCAAGCAAAGGAAAGCCCAAAGTATTGAAACCCAAATCCAAAGGCAGTTTTGCTATCAATGTGCATGTGAACTCGCCACAAACCACATCTAAGGATTTACAGCCAATGTCATGTCTCTATTGTAACAATGGACATGATTTGATGTCATGCTTACAGTTTGAAAAGCAGCCACACAGGGAAAAGATCAACTTTGTTAGACAGAATGGAATCTGTTTTGGGTGTTTAACCAAAGGAGGACATTTAAGTAAAGACTGCACACAGCATCTTAACTGCTCCATATGCAGCAAACCGCATCCAAGTGTGTTACACATTAAAGCATTGGAATCATCAAAACAACTTAAGAAAACACCTGTGAGTAGCACACAGGTCTCCCTTCAAGATGGTAAGCATGCTGGAGTCAGAAACATGCAGACTTACACAGAATGTTTGTTGTCGATTGTACCAGTACAGATTAAAAGTTCAAAAGGAAGTAAGATTTTGGAAACATATGCCTTCCTTGATCCTGGTAGCTCTGCAAGTTTCTGCACAGAGGATCTTATGAGGAAACTGAACATTACTGGAAGAAAGACCAATATTCTTCTTCGAACAATGAGCCAAGATAAGTCTGTGCCCTCTTACATTGTTAGCGGGCTGGAAGTTTCTTCACTGGAAGAAAGTAACTTCATCCACCTGCCAGAAGTCTACACCCAAAAGATAATGCCTGTTGACACCTGTAATATCCCCACAACGGAAGAACTATCTAAATGGTCATACCTTAGTCGGGTGCAGTTTCCTAGGATTCCAGCCAAGGTGGAGTTGTTGATTGGAAGCAATGCTCCCAAAGCCATTGAACCTTGGGAAATCCTTAATAGCCAAGAGGATGGGCCATATGCAGTTAAGACCCTTCTAGGATGGGTTATTAATGGTCCTTTACAAGGCAAAAACACTGCAAACAGGAACAGTTGTGATGGTGTTGTTGTTAACAGAATTTCTGTCTCGAACTTGGAAGAAATGTTGATGCAACAATACAATCATGATTTTAATGAGAGGTCAAGTGAAGAGAAGGCTGAAATGTCTATAGAAGACAAAAGATTCATCAAGATCGCAGAACAGTCGATAAAGTTAAAAAATGGACATTACACTCTTGATCTACCTTTTAGGAGGGACGACACAGCATTGCCTAACAATTACCAAGTGGCAGAACAGCGACTTCAAAGTTTGAAAAGAAAGTTCAAGAGGAACGAAAAATTCAAAACTGACTACACTGAATTTCTAACAGAAGTAATAAATAAGGGCTATGCTGAAGTGGTGCCACATCAAGAGCTAAAAAGGTCAGATGGTAAATTGTGGTACATCCCACATCATGGTGTATACCATCCCCAAAAACAGACCATAAGGGTGGTTTTTGACTGTGCTGCTACTTTTCAAGGTAAATCCCTCAACTCAGAACTTCTTCAGGGTCCTGATTTGACGAGCACACTTTTTGATGTTTTGACCAGATTTCGCCAAGAATCTATTGCAGTTATGACTGATATCAAAGCAATGTTCCATCAGGTCAGAGTGTCAAGAAATTATGTTGACTTCTTGCGATTCCTCTGGTGGCCAAGTGGTGATGTCAGCATGCCAGCTGTGGAACATCGAATGATGGTACATCTATTTGGGGCAGTCTCATCCCCCAGCTGTGCAAACTTTGCTCTAAGACAAACAGCCAAAGAAAACAAAAACGGTTTTCGAAATGAGGTGATAAACACTGTTGAGAACAACTTCTATGTAGACGATTGCTTGAAGTCCCTTCCAACAGAGCATGAAGCAGTAAAATTGGTGAACGATCTAACATCTCTCTGTCAAACAGGAGGATTCCATCTCACAAAATGGGTGAGTAACAGTCGCACTGTTCTTGCACATATTCCAAAGGAAGACAGAGCTCAGAATGTGAGGGAATTGGATCTCGATAGCCAAAACCTTCCCACTGAAAGAGCTCTTGGATTGTTGTGGTGCGTGGAGAAGGATATGTTCAAATTCAATATCACTGTCAAGTGCAAATCCCACACCCGAAGAAACTTACTATCAGTTGTAAGCTCCATCTATGATCCACTTGGATTTTTGAGTCCCTTTACTCTACCTGCAAAATTGCTTATCCAAGACCTCTGTAGGAATAAATGTGGCTGGGATGAGGAAATGCCACAGGGTGCAGTGGACAAGTGGACAAAATGGATAAAGGATCTTGATGAGATTGAAGATTTCAGAGTGGCACGTTGTGTAAAACCAACTGGTTTTGGAATGCTGAAGCAAGCAGAGCTGCATCATTTCTCTGATGCTAGTGAACAAGGATACGGCATAGTGAGTTACTTGAGACTGACTGATGATATGCACAATGTACATGTGTCTTTTATGTTGGGGAAAGCCAGAGTGGCTCCACTTAAGCAAGTCACAATTCCGCGTCTAGAACTTACAGCTGCAGTGCTAGCAGTCAGAGTGGACATTATGGTAAGGAAAGCTTTGGAGATAGATCTCGAAAGCTCAACCTTTTGGACTGATAGTCAGTCAGTGCTGAAATACATTGCAAATGAGAATGCAAGATTCCGCACATTTGTAGCTAATAGGATCTCTGTTATTAGAGAAAACACAGATGTAACTCAGTGGAAATTCATCAGAACAAAGCAGAACCCTGCTGACCTAGCATCAAGAGGGGTGAGTGCCGGCACATTGGTGAAGTGCAAAGAGTGGATCCATGGACCAGACTTTCTATGGAAGAAAGAAGAGGAATGGCCTAAAGAGTCCCTGGGACCCATGTCTCTCTCACTCGAGGATCTTGAAGTTAAAAAGAACACCACTGTTTATAGTACTATCATTAAAGAAAAGGAAAATCCTACCAGCCAATTGCTTAACTATTTCTCAAGTTGGACAAAGCTAAAGTTGGCAGTAGCATGGTTCTTGAAGTTCAAGAATATCCTTCGCCTGCTCACTACAAAAAGAAAAGAAATACAGGCAACCTGCGTGAATAAGGACACTCAGAGCCCAAACAAGGCTAAACAATGTAATGAAATTAAAGCATTTAAGACATCACTTTGTGGACAATCCGTATGCCTGGATGATCTCTTGAAAGCAGAAAAGGCCATCGTTGAGTTTTGCCAGAAACAAAGGTATTCAGAGGAAATGTCAAGAATTGAAAAGACATCACTTGTTGGAAAGCGATTGAATAGATTCAGCAGCCTGTACAAGCTAGATCCTGTGATGGATGATGGAGTTTTGAGGGTTGGAGGAAGGTTGGACAAGTCTGCAATGCCTGAGGAAACCAAGCGACCAATAATACTTCCAGATCTTCACATCTCCACACTTATCCTCCAACACATACACGAACAGCTCGGACATGCAGGCAGAAACCATGTTCTCTCACACCTGAGAAAAAAATATTGGATTATAAATGCCAATTCTGCAGCCCGCAAAGTTCTGTCTAAATGTGTTGTGTGCAAGCGTGTAAGAGGAAAGATTGGAGAGCAAAAGATGGCAGATTTACCAAAGGAAAGATTACAAGCTGATCTTCCACCTTTCAGCAATGTTGGTGTTGACTACTTTGGACCTTTCGTGACAAAAAGAGGAAGAGGTCAGGTTAAAAGATATGGGGTTATTTTCACTTGCATGACAAGCAGGGCAGTTCACCTAGAAATGGCTCACTCACTGAATACAGATTCCTGCATTGACGCTTTAAGAAGATTCGTAGCCAGAAGGGGCCAAGTACTGCATATTCGATCAGATAACGGGACTAACCTCGTGGGTGCAAAAAGAGAGTTACAGAATTCACTTTCAGAATGGAACCAAAGCAGAATCCAGAAAGTAATGCTCCAGAAAGGAATTCAGTGGACTTTTAATCCTCCAACAGCCTCACATCATGGGGGAGTATGGGAGAGGCTCATTCGAATGGTGAGGCAGATCTTATGCTCTATTTTACAACAACAACAACACACCCTCGATGATGAAGGACTACAAACACTCTTTTGTGAAATCGAAGCAATTTTGAATAGTCGTCCCATTACCACATTGTCTGATGACCATCATGATCTGGAACCTTTGACACCAAATCATATTCTTCTGCTAAAGTCTAGCCCTAGATTGCCACCTGGATTGTTTCAAAGCTCAGACGTATACAACAGACGTCGGTGGAGGCAAGTACAATATTTAGCAGACCTGTTTTGGAAGAGGTGGTCCCAACTTACCATTACTACAGGAACGACAGAGATGGTTTACTGCAAAAAGAGGACTGCAGAAAGGAGATATTGTGCTGCTCGTGGATAGTTCAGCACCTCGTGGATCGTGGCCTATTGGGAAAATAACAGAAGTTTTTCCTGATTCCAAAGGACTCATAAGAACTGTTCAACTTAAGACTAAGACTGGTTTCTTGGAAAGACCTGTTACCAAACTTTGCCTGCTATTGGAAGATGCAGAAATTTAGATCTGAACCATAGGAGTGCCTACTAAATAATATTTAAAGATGAGTATTCATTTTTTTTCTATAATAAGCTCATTTTGGCTCCATTTACATTTAATGTATTGTAATTGATGCTTAAACGCTCAATTAGGGGCCGGGTGTAGGAGCCATTCTTACCATTTTATTTAATTTTTATAAATATGTTAATTTAAATATCTATTAATTATATTGTAAATTGTTTATTTCTCTGAGTGTGTGCCCTCTATAGGTGAGAGGGGAAAAGTTGTATAAAGGATAGGCCACCCCTGACAGGAAGGGGGCGCTGGTGCAAGAGCACACAGTCTTTTGACCGTGCACATGGAGCTAGGGTGGCATGGTGCAACAAACCTGCAAGCGGCCTAAAAAGTTGTTTGTTTCATTTTGTTAGAATGCATCTTTATTTTTGATTTAATAAACTTCAGTTATTTGTTTGCAACCTCAACACGCCTCTCTGGATCTATTTATGGTACGCGTCAAAATAATATCATCAGCATCTCCCACAGTGGACAAGAAACAAAAGACAAGAATAGGAAACTTGTTTTTACCACTACACTCGCTGATAAAAAACCTGCCGCAGTGAACATGACTTTATAGGTGACCACTGACCGCTTGTCAATGCACAAACTCACGGCGGTGCTGTGCGTTTTTGCGAGACTTACAGCGATGGTGGAAAGACTGTGACACATGTGAGGAGGATGAGGTGTAAGAGAAATGGGTGTGAAAAAGACAGCGACTGAAAGACACATAGTCACATCAGCTTAATGAAGTGAATCAATTCACTGTTCAATGCTAAACTGAAAATAAAAACGTTTTATAATAATTAGTGGTGGGCATAGATTTTTTTTTAAATCTAGATTAATCTAGATTAATTCCAAGATTAATCTAGATTAAAATGGCTCATTTGAATTCTGCCGAAGGCATTCAGAATATGTGTGCTACCCAAATAATGACTAAAAGTAAGTCTTTGAGAACGGGTTTCTCAAGCCAGGTGGCGCATTAGACCAGGGGCTCATCTCCTGTTTCCAAAATGCATCACAAACTGCTTGAGAAAGCTGTTCTACTATGATAATTGGTGATGAAAATTAAATTATGTTCAATAAGATGAACTTGTGTTTACTTCCGCATTAGCTAAGGGATGATTTGAGTTTAGGTGGTACTTGAGACTGGAAGAGCTCCTACAGTACATTTACATTTAGTCATTTAGCAGACGCTTTTATCCAAAGCGACTTACAAAGAGTGAGGGAGCAACAAGCGATATGTCATACAGGAGCCATAATACATTAGATCTCAATACAAAGTTACTGGTTTCAACTAAAGCTAGACCACTACCTGTTGAGAGAAATTGTTTTTTTTAAACCAATTCCTTATTGCACAAGGTGCAAACAACCTTAGTCTTGTCAATGTTTCTATTGGGAAGCTTCTTAAAAATTAATATTCCCTGAAGCAAACCCGGCGGCTTCATAGCTGCATCCATGTTAGCACATCACGTTTGATGCGGTAATTTCACAGTAACGTTATGTTGTGAGTAGTTGTATCATATACTGTGTGTCAAATAGTTTGATTGATTTATGACCCCCTGTCAAATTTTATGACACCTGTCACTCAAACTGAGACTTTTATGGCCTGTCAATCTTGATGACAGATATGTTTTATGGTTGATTTTGTGGGGTATCCTCTGACCCCAACCCTTCCTTTAGTGGGTCTAACAACCTCACCCCCCTTCACTACTTCCTTATCAAAAAGGATTGTTTTCATCCTGTTTAGCTTTTACTGCAGGATATTAGTGAAAGACATTTGTAAACTAGTGAGATAAACTAAATGTAGTATAAGTGTTTTTCCTCTAAGTTTCCTTTGCTTTGGCGTTTTTATCATGCAAATGAGTGAGTTGGTGCTTGTTGTTTGAAATCTTCTAAATGTGTGTGTGTGTCCCCACTTTCCCCCTAAGTAAGTAATTAATCAGTAAATCAAAGTAAGTTAGTTTTTATGATCTGACAGTCTTGTTTGTTAGTTTATATTTTATAGCTGTGTTAATGTGTAGTTGTCTTCATCTGTTGGCCTGTCATCCTGATGGTCAGGCAAACGATTGATCTCTCATTAAACGTGTGAAAACCAAGCAGGGGGAGTGTTAGAGTGGAGTCCTAACGTTTAAATGCACTGTTTCAGCTAAGAGTGAATGGTACCAATAGTTTAAGATTTTATATGATAATGATTAAAAGCGATGTGGTTCCGATTATCATCAATAAGGCATAAAATACATATGCTTCAAGGATATGGCTCTGTATTGTTTCTTTTAACGTTATTAAACATATAACAAAAGTATTCAGACAAAAGTTTTATAGAATAAGAAAAATGTCAACAATAGTCAGTTACGTTTTAACAGGCGTTTGGTATCGTTCGGCATGGATGTGTGTTTTTCATATTAAACAGGGTGTTCTCTAACGAAATTTGTAACGTAGAGTTAAGGCAATGATCCAATTCTAAACAAAAAGGTATTCTGAGTCGTGTCATGGATTACCGAATGAGTGGCGAGACGCCAATGTGTCTATGTGAACCAATTGTTTTAAATTTGAATTCTTTGAAATGTCCGTCACCTGTGCGTTGATTTAAATCAAGTACTTCCTTATGCCTGAGAGGATGTCGTAGGTCTAAGATGATTTAATATGATAAAGAGTTTTGGGGCTTTGTTAGTTTGTGTTTGTGTGTGTGGTTACAATGACCGGGGGTGTGTTTTTGCATATGTTAATGGAGTCACCCCCTAACTATTTTAACACACGGCCCTGTAAGTCTTTATAAGGCTGAAAAAGTTAGTTCTTTCGTTACGGAATCCTGTTTGTCAAGACGGTCGGTTGCGGTAAACAGACATTCAGCTCTTTGTCGTTTTGAAAAACTACCCAATCTTCTAAAATGGCAAGATTCATTAACGGTATGTGATTTTCGTTTTCTCTTTGAAACAAATAAAAACAAAATGTTTATGTGGTCATGGTATTGGTGCCTTGTTTAAAACAGGTTGTATGTAATGAAGTAGGTGCTTTGAACGACCCCGATATTCCTGGCTTAGAAGAAATGAACAAACTAAATGGACCAAGCGGTATGTAAATATGAACATATTACATTTATAAGGGTCATAGCATTAATTAAAATATATAATGAATAAGTGCTTTCAATTTATCTACAGGTTCGCCCCCTGTTGTAACAACACAACACAGCAAAACCCCCGGATGTTTAAGAAGAGCCGTTGGTACGTAGGCCTGTATGTGTGTTTGAGATAGTAGTGATTATTGAAAATCATGTAATACAATGTTTTACTGCCTGCTGGCATGACACCTGGTGTTCTCACATCACAGTTTGAAACCTGACGGTTGTCTTTTTAAATTTGTCATAGATAATGGTTATGATTTGTTTCATCTAAGAGTTATTTTATTCCAGGTTTAAGATTTTTATCTGATAAATGATTAACGTTTTTGGGTCACCATTTTATCATTGTGTCATAACTATATCTTTTTGATTCAATGACATGCACTGCCATGTTCTTCCTGGTCATGGAGGAATCGGGGATTGTTTTTTGTTAGCACCTCCAAGGGGTGTCTTTCTGACAAATGTTATAGTCTTAAAACCACGACCCCAAAACAAAGGAACTTTTAAATCCAGGAATAAAAAAAAAAATCTAGTCAATATCTTCATCTACAATTGTCATAGGTCTAAACTGTTTTATTTAATAAATGTTGCGTTTCAGATGATATCTTAAGATCTTCAAGAAGGGGGGTGCTACCACTTATAGCTCTAACCATGGGTTAAAATACAATTGTTTAGCACTCTTTACAAAATGAAAGATCTATTATTGTATTCTTTAAAAAATGTAGAATAGTCCTGTAACTACTTGGTATCATGTTGAGTAAAGACTGAGTCACAACAGTGGGGTTTTAAATGTAGCTTCTGTTAATGGAGTTTTAGGTAAGGATGTGTTTATGGTAATAGGTCAAAGAATTTTTGGGAGACTCAAACTGGGGGATTGTTTCTGTTAGCACCTCTAAGGGGTGTCTTTCGGACAAATGTTATAGTCTTAAAACCACGACCCCCCCCCCCCCAAAAAAGGAACTTTTTAAATCCAGGAATAAAAAATAAAAAATAAAAAAAATCTAGTCAATATCTTCATCTACAATTGTCATAGGTCTACACTGTTTTATTTAATAAATGTTGCGTTTCAGATGATATCTTAAGATCTTCAAGAAGGATTGTGCTACCACTTATAGCTCTAACCATGGGTTAAATACAACTGTTTAGCACTCCTTTCAAAATGAAAGATCTATTATTGTATTCTTTAAAAAATGTAGAATAGTCCTATAACTACTTGGCATCATGTTGAGTAAAGACTGAATCACAACAGTGGGGTTTTTAAATGTAGCTTCTGTTAATGGAGTTGTAGGTAAGGATGTGTTTATGGTAATAGGTCAAAGAATTTTTGGGAGACTCAAACATCCCTACATCCACTTTTCACACCTTAAGTCATGAGACTGCCTCAGTCTGAGACTATAGTAGTTTCTTTTTCATTTCATCCCTCTTCATCGGCATTATTTCAGGTTGTACATCTGATAGCAAAGAAGTCTTAACAGATAGTGTTTCCATTTCACATTGTTTTAAGGGCATATATTTGTAAGTGTTAAGTAAATGATAACATGTTTTTATAACGGTTCTCTTAAGATCTAAATATCACAAACAACGAATAAGTTGACTCAACTGTGGATGTTTTGTATATTTGTCATACTTTTCTTATGTTGCATGCTACTCATGTAATTCCCTTTCTGACACAAACCATCTGAATGTATTAAAAATAATAATTAGAGAAGGCCACAGCAAGTTTTATTTTCCTGTATGTGTTAAATGCTTTGCCAGACAGATCTGACAGTGTGTGTGCTGGATTGTGCATTAAACATGATTGGTAAAATGTGGTAGCATTAAAGAATATCTTTTACGTGTAAAAAAATCTATATTTAAAGTTCTAACAAACTAAACTAAGATAAACTAAAAATGGCTTTTGCCTGCAGGAAAATAGGCAACTTATGAAGACAATGCGTCTTGTGAAACGCTGTATGGGGTTTTTTAAATGTTTAAAAACATATCGAGCTACAGAGATAGATTTAGTTCCACCGCTTTAGAGGTTCTTCCTTTTAAAAGATTGGATGTTACCTCTAGTTTTTAGCCAAGTTTTGGTCTTTTCATCTTCTTTTCTCGTTTGCTCAACAAGCACTGGCAAACATGCATATCAGTAGAATTTTATTTGATCTTCACCTTAGGTCTTTCAGCGGTGAAGACAAATGGGAAGCCCATGGGACACTACCCCAATCCGTATCTTACGTGTTACTTAAGTTAAAGATGGGTTAAGTCATAGAGAGACACTATTAACATTGCAACAATATCTCAATAAACCAGTGCGTCAGTAAATGAATCAGTCGATAAATAAATAATTACTTGAAGACTGAACACACGTTTTGTGTTACCTTGTTTCCCTATTAAATCGATATCCTTTGAGAAATGAGTTTTGCGAAGTAATCCTTATACTATACCCTCAAATACACATCATACACGCAATGTGGTTCTCTCACTATATATCTACAGTGCTGATCAAAACTTTCGACACCTGTTTTACTACACAAGTTTGTATCCTCACCATGTGCATGTCAGGAACATTTTACATTTCTTAAATTGTTCATCTTTTGTAAACCTTTTAAATAGTTTCAACTTTTTTTTATTCAGTACAAAGTTGTCAGGTATTTACACTTAGGTTTTTAGAAGTTTTTTTGTTTGTCACTTTTTTGTGAATATTTACAAATGACGAATTTGATGTGATGGGTCAGTGACGTTTTCTTAGCTTCGTTACATGTTTTACCAAATCTAACAAATGAATCCGAAGGTCGGCATTTCAAATGATAGCCAAAAAATATAGGACAGCTCTTTATACTGATATAATCTACAGAAAGGTGATAAAACAGACATGGTTAGGCTACGGATTTGTATTAATTGTATTATGTAAAGTTTCTCATTTGAACTTTTTCATAATGTTTTCATTAGTTTTTCTGCTTTATTTTCTTAATTTAACACTTCTTAGTTATAACTAGTGGCCTGTTTACTTCTTTGTGATTTTTAGTTTAATTCCTCAGATAGCCTTTTGTTATAAATTTGTTATTTGACTTCGTACAAAAAGCTAATCCATACATTTTGACCTGTTTATTGTTTTGAGATCTTGTTCAATTGTCTTATTTTCCTCACAAATTTATCCAAAATGTCTTGCTTTAATGCTGGTAAGATCAGTTGTTCTAAGTTTTCTCATCGTTCCAGACGTGTTTTAGGGTTGATTTAGGTTTGCTTTGATTTAATAAAAAACAAGTATTTACATCCAAAACCTTCTTCATCTTAATGCCTCTATTTTATTACACAGCTAGTATTTTAGCTATTGAGTATGTATGTTTTTATTTTATACATCGGCACCAATATTTGGCACAATATATGCATGCAGTCCTTATGATCTAAATATAAGATTACTATGCTGTAGCTCAGTTGTATTTTACTAAAGAAAGCATCTTGATGTAGATTAGTCTTTCTTTGAAAGGAGGAAAGAAAAGTTGTTTAAGGTCTCAATTAGAAAACTTGTTTCCATGGAAAGTGCTTACATACCAGTTTGGTTACAAGATTTACGACACAACCAGTGTTTGTGTGTGTGTGTGTGTCAACACAAAACTTTTTACAATATCCATGATAGTCTGATTTATTTATTGCTTCATAGTCTGTATGCCGTTCTTATGGCAATTATAATAGCAAATAAAGGAAATATAATTATTTGTCCTGAAGCCAGAAATTATTCAAAGGTAACTTTCTGAAAATATCTAATTATATCATAATATTACTCTTTCATTAACCGATCAAAAGCCAATTTTAATTTTTACAGACCTCATTGACCCCCGTCTATCCAAAATCATACAGTTTTAGCTCAAGCTCATCCATATTAAAAACATTTAATAATAATGTTTAGTGTACCTTTGAACATTCACGTACATATTGTACGTTTGTTGTTTTGCTCTTTAGTGGCATTGTAAGTTCTGGTTATGTGTCTGTTTTTCATCTGTTAATTAATTTGTTACTGTCCCAATCTTAAAAATACACTTTTCAAGTAATATTTAGAAATGTTACTATCCTTCCACACCTAATGTGCTACACTTACTTTTAAGTACAGTAGTACGTCTTATTTTTATTTCTCTTTTGGTAGTCTTCTGCAGTTGTAACATTAGCTCTCGACTCTAGATTTTACAATTTGGACTATTTTCACAAACATTTCATTATTTCAATTTCACAACGGATGATAAAAAATGCATTTAAATTATTGTTTACGTCTCGTTTATGAGGAATTCGTGATTCATACTCTACAAAATGTTTATCTCTGATTTGGATTTCCAAATGCATTTTTTAGTAGAAATTGAAATAATGAAATGTTTGTGAAAATAGTCCAAATTGTAAAATCTAGAGTCGAGAGCTAATGTTACAACTGCAGAAGACTACCAAAAGAGAAATAAAAATAAGACGTACTACTGTACTTAAAAGTAAGTGTAGCACATTAGGTGTGGAAGGATAGTAACATTTCTAAATATTACTTGAAAAGTGTATTTTTAAGATTGGGACAGTAACAAATTAATTAACAGATGAAAAACAGACACATAACCAGAACTTACAATGCCACTAAAGAGCAAAACAACAAACGTACAATATGTACGTGAATGTTCAAAGGTACACTAAACATTATTATTAAATGTTTTTAATATGGATGAGCTTGAGCTAAAACTGTATGATTTTGGATAGACGGGGGTCAATGAGGTCTGTAAAAATTAAAATTGGCTTTTGATCGGTTAATGAAAGAGTAATATTATGATATAATTAGATATTTTCAGAAAGTTACCTTTGAATAATTTCTGGCTTCAGGACAAATAATTATATTTCCTTTATTTGCTATTATAATTGCCATAAGAACGGCATACAGACTATGAAGCAATAAATAAATCAGACTATCATGGATATTGTAAAAAGTTTTGTCTTGACACACACACACACAAACACTGGTTGTGTCGTAAATCTTGTAACCAAACTGGTATGTAAGCACTTTCCATGGAAACAAGTTTTCTAATTGAGACCTTAAACAACTTTTCTTTCCTCCTTTCAAAGAAAGACTAATCTACATCAAGATGCTTTCTTTAGTAAAATACAACTGAGCTACAGCATAGTAATCTTATATTTAGATCATAAGGACTGCATGCATATATTGTGCCAAATATTGGTGCCGATGTATAAAATAAAAACATACATACTCAATAGCTAAAATACTAGCTGTGTAATAAAATAGAGGCATTAAGATGAAGAAGGTTTTGGATGTAAATACTTGTTTTTTATTAAATCAAAGCAAACCTAAATCAACCCTAAAACACGTCTGGAACGATGAGAAAACTTAGAACAACTGATCTTACCAGCATTAAAGCAAGACATTTTGGATAAATTTGTGAGGAAAATAAGACAATTGAACAAGATCTCAAAACAATAAACAGGTCAAAATGTATGGATTAGCTTTTTGTACGAAGTCAAATAACAAATTTATAACAAAAGGCTATCTGAGGAATTAAACTAAAAATCACAAAGAAGTAAACAGGCCACTAGTTATAACTAAGAAGTGTTAAATTAAGAAAATAAAGCAGAAAAACTAATGAAAACATTATGAAAAAGTTCAAATGAGAAACTTTACATAATACAATTAATACAAATCCGTAGCCTAACCATGTCTGTTTTATCACCTTTCTGTAGATTATATCAGTATAAAGAGCTGTCCTATATTTTTTGGCTATCATTTGAAATGCCGACCTTCGGATTCATTTGTTAGATTTGGTAAAACATGTAACGAAGCTAAGAAAACGTCACTGACCCATCACATCAAATTCGTCATTTGTAAATATTCACAAAAAAGTGACAAACAAAAAAACTTCTAAAAACCTAAGTGTAAATACCTGACAACTTTGTACTGAATAAAAAAAAGTTGAAACTATTTAAAAGGTTTACAAAAGATGAACAATTTAAGAAATGTAAAATGTTCCTGACATGCACATGGTGAGGATACAAACTTGTGTAGTAAAACAGGTGTCGAAAGTTTTGATCAGCACTGTAGATATATAGTGAGAGAACCACATTGCGTGTATGATGTGTATTTGAGGGTATAGTATAAGGATTACTTCGCAAAACTCATTTCTCAAAGGATATCGATTTAATAGGGAAACAAGGTAACACAAAACGTGTGTTCAGTCTTCAAGTAATTATTTATTTATCGACTGATTCATTTACTGACGCACTGGTTTATTGAGATATTGTTGCAATGTTAATAGTGTCTCTCTATGACTTAACCCATCTTTAACTTAAGTAACACGTAAGATACGGATTGGGGTAGTGTCCCATGGGCTTCCCATTTGTCTTCACCGCTGAAAGACCTAAGGTGAAGATCAAATAAAATTCTACTGATATGCATGTTTGCCAGTGCTTGTTGAGCAAACGAGAAAAGAAGATGAAAAGACCAAAACTTGGCTAAAAACTAGAGGTAACATCCAATCTTTTAAAAGGAAGAACCTCTAAAGCGGTGGAACTAAATCTATCTCTGTAGCTCGATATGTTTTTAAACATTTAAAAAACCCCATACAGCGTTTCACAAGACGCATTGTCTTCATAAGTTGCCTATTTTCCTGCAGGCAAAAGCCATTTTTAGTTTATCTTAGTTTAGTTTGTTAGAACTTTAAATATAGATTTTTTTACACGTAAAAGATATTCTTTAATGCTACCACATTTTACCAATCATGTTTAATGCACAATCCAGCACACACACTGTCAGATCTGTCTGGCAAAGCATTTAACACATACAGGAAAATAAAACTTGCTGTGGCCTTCTCTAATTATTATTTTTAATACATTCAGATGGTTTGTGTCAGAAAGGGAATTACATGAGTAGCATGCAACATAAGAAAAGTATGACAAATATACAAAACATCCCCAGTTGAGTCAACTTATTCGTTGTTTGTGATATTTAGATCTTAAGAGAACCGTTATAAAAACATGTTATCATTTACTTAACACTTACAAATATATGCCCTTAAAACAATGTGAAATGGAAACACTATCTGTTAAGACTTCTTTGCTATCAGATGTACAACCTGAAATAATGCCGATGAAGAGGGATGAAATGAAAAAGAAACTACTATAGTCTCAGACTGAGGCAGTCTCATGACTTAAGGTGTGAAAAGTGGATGTAGGGATGTTTGAGTCTCCCAAAAATTCTTTGACCTATTACCATAAACACATCCTTACCTACAACTCCATTAACAGAAGCTACATTTAAAAACCCCACTGTTGTGATTCAGTCTTTACTCAACATGATGCCAAGTAGTTATAGGACTATTCTACATTTTTTAAAGAATACAATAATAGATCTTTCATTTTGAAAGGAGTGCTAAACAGTTGTATTTAACCCATGGTTAGAGCTATAAGTGGTAGCACAATCCTTCTTGAAGATCTTAAGATATCATCTGAAACGCAACATTTATTAAATAAAACAGTGTAGACCTATGACAATTGTAGATGAAGATATTGACTAGATTTTTTTTATTTTTTATTTTTTATTCCTGGATTTAAAAAGTTCCTTTTTTGGGGGGGGGGGGGTCGTGGTTTTAAGACTATAACATTTGTCCGAAAGACACCCCTTAGAGGTGCTAACAGAAACAATCCCCCAGTTTGAGTCTCCCAAAAATTCTTTGACCTATTACCATAAACACATCCTTACCTAAAACTCCATTAACAGAAGCTACATTTAAAACCCCACTGTTGTGACTCAGTCTTTACTCAACATGATACCAAGTAGTTACAGGACTATTCTACATTTTTTAAAGAATACAATAATAGATCTTTCATTTTGTAAAGAGTGCTAAACAATTGTATTTTAACCCATGGTTAGAGCTATAAGTGGTAGCACCCCCCTTCTTGAAGATCTTAAGATATCATCTGAAACGCAACATTTATTAAATAAAACAGTTTAGACCTATGACAATTGTAGATGAAGATATTGACTAGATTTTTTTTTTTATTCCTGGATTTAAAAGTTCCTTTGTTTTGGGGTCGTGGTTTTAAGACTATAACATTTGTCAGAAAGACACCCCTTGGAGGTGCTAACAAAAAACAATCCCCGATTCCTCCATGACCAGGAAGAACATGGCAGTGCATGTCATTGAATCAAAAAGATATAGTTATGACACAATGATAAAATGGTGACCCAAAAACGTTAATCATTTATCAGATAAAAATCTTAAACCTGGAATAAAATAACTCTTAGATGAAACAAATCATAACCATTATCTATGACAAATTTAAAAAGACAACCGTCAGGTTTCAAACTGTGATGTGAGAACACCAGGTGTCATGCCAGCAGGCAGTAAAACATTGTATTACATGATTTTCAATAATCACTACTATCTCAAACACACATACAGGCCTACGTACCAACGGCTCTTCTTAAACATCCGGGGGTTTTGCTGTGTTGTGTTGTTACAACAGGGGGCGAACCTGTAGATAAATTGAAAGCACTTATTCATTATATATTTTAATTAATGCTATGACCCTTATAAATGTAATATGTTCATATTTACATACCGCTTGGTCCATTTAGTTTGTTCATTTCTTCTAAGCCAGGAATATCGGGGTCGTTCAAAGCACCTACTTCATTACATACAACCTGTTTTAAACAAGGCACCAATACCATGACCACATAAACATTTTGTTTTTATTTGTTTCAAAGAGAAAACGAAAATCACATACCGTTAATGAATCTTGCCATTTTAGAAGATTGGGTAGTTTTTCAAAACGACAAAGAGCTGAATGTCTGTTTACCGCAACCGACCGTCTTGACAAACAGGATTCCGTAACGAAAGAACTAACTTTTTCAGCCTTATAAAGACTTACAGGGCCGTGTGTTAAAATAGTTAGGGGGTGACTCCATTAACATATGCAAAAACACACCCCCGGTCATTGTAACCACACACACAAACACAAACTAACAAAGCCCCAAAACTCTTTATCATATTAAATCATCTTAGACCTACGACATCCTCTCAGGCATAAGGAAGTACTTGATTTAAATCAACGCACAGGTGACGGACATTTCAAAGAATTCAAATTTAAAACAATTGGTTCACATAGACACATTGGCGTCTCGCCACTCATTCGGTAATCCATGACACGACTCAGAATACCTTTTTGTTTAGAATTGGATCATTGCCTTAACTCTACGTTACAAATTTCGTTAGAGAACACCCTGTTTAATATGAAAAACACACATCCATGCCGAACGATACCAAACGCCTGTTAAAACGTAACTGACTATTGTTGACATTTTTCTTATTCTATAAAACTTTTGTCTGAATACTTTTGTTATATGTTTAATAACGTTAAAAGAAACAATACAGAGCCATATCCTTGAAGCATATGTATTTTATGCCTTATTGATGATAATCGGAACCACATCGCTTTTAATCATTATCATATAAAATCTTAAACTATTGGTACCATTCACTCTTAGCTGAAACAGTGCATTTAAACGTTAGGACTCCACTCTAACACTCCCCCTGCTTGGTTTTCACACGTTTAATGAGAGATCAATCGTTTGCCTGACCATCAGGATGACAGGCCAACAGATGAAGACAACTACACATTAACACAGCTATAAAATATAAACTAACAAACAAGACTGTCAGATCATAAAAACTAACTTACTTTGATTTACTGATTAATTACTTACTTAGGGGGAAAGTGGGGACACACACACACATTTAGAAGATTTCAAACAACAAGCACCAACTCACTCATTTGCATGATAAAAACGCCAAAGCAAAGGAAACTTAGAGGAAAAACACTTATACTACATTTAGTTTATCTCACTAGTTTACAAATGTCTTTCACTAATATCCTGCAGTAAAAGCTAAACAGGATGAAAACAATCCTTTTTGATAAGGAAGTAGTGAAGGGGGGTGAGGTTGTTAGACCCACTAAAGGAAGGGTTGGGGTCAGAGGATACCCCACAAAATCAACCATAAAACATATCTGTCATCAAGATTGACAGGCCATAAAAGTCTCAGTTTGAGTGACAGGTGTCATAAAATTTGACAGGGGGTCATAAATCAATCAAACTATTTGACACACAGTATATGATACAACTACTGTTGTGTTCAGACCAAACGCGAATGGCGTGTCAAGCGCGAGTGATTTATATGTTAATGCAAAGAGGCAATAGACCTACTTGCTGCGCGAATCGCGCGAATGAAGTCCTGGTTATGAGATGATGAGGCGGCTTCTGCTTCCGCGAATCACGCGTGTTGAAAAATCTCGTTCTCGCCCCGTACAGTGCAGTTAAGCTGGTATACATCCGCGCTAAAATATCAAGGTGAAAGTCATCATAGTTTGCGTAGTATAGATCCAGCTCCCAACACAACTTTGAGAATAGATTAACGGCAACATTTTTTTTATCGCGCGATAAGAGTCTCACTGCGTTAACGGCCCACCACTTATAATAATGTAATCAACCATAGTATGGGTAGCACTTTACAATAAGGTTGTGTTTATTATCATTATATAAAGGTTTCATCATCAATTTATCATTTACACACACCTCAGGTTGTACCAAACCTGTATGATTTTCGTTGTTGCTGAATCAGGAGAAAGATATTTGGAAGAATGTTTATAGCCGAACACTTCTGGGTCACTATTGACTACTATAGATGGTTTCAAAGCGACAACATAAACAAACGTTACTGCACATGCGCACGTTCGTGGGCTGCCCTTAACTTCCAGTACACATTCACAAACCATCAAGTGACAGTAGATTATTTCTGATAACAATCAAAAGAAACTACGTAGAAGCGATACTTGTCAAAACTTGTAACTCCAACATTTGTCATTGACAGGTGTTGTGGTTTAAGGCTGGACTGTGACTATATGGTCAGTGTAGAACTATATAGTGCATAAATGTGTGTGTTTTATGTGTGTATGCATGCGTGGTCGTAGGTGTGTGCTTGCATGTGTGCATGTGTGTGTGCGCGTGTGATGAGAATAGTGAGGGTTTTGCTTCTCTTGATTGACAAGATTGTCTATAATCAGGCAAAACTAGAGCTGAAACAGAACATGACCTCAGTTTCAGCAAACAGCACGTGGGTGGACAAACTCACAGATAAATCACACACACACACACACACACACACACACATACGCTACTGTACACATGTGGACTGTTCAGAATCTCAGGCATTACACAAGACATACACACATCAAGAGTTCACACGAGTACAGTACTGCAGTGCTGATGTACACTTGTCTAAATCTGTCATTCATGTCTCTCGCATACACTAAGAAAACACAAACTTACTAAATGAAGCTTTAAGTCATTTATAAATAAATGTATGTATGTGTCTACAGCATTACGTAAGAACAGATTTAAGAAGATGAATCATAATCGAATTAAAACAAACACTATTGACATTCCTCATCTTATTCTGCATAATTCATCGCTGCACATCATTCCAAATAAAAGGCATTTGTTTTCATGTCAAACATGCACATCAATCATATTCATTTTCTGGAAATGTTATTGTTTTATATCCACTAGTAGTTACTTCAAAGCCTTGACTGAAGAATGCTTTAATCTTAGTCAAATACTCAACATGAGCAAACAAACGCATTGAATTTCTGAATCACTGTTGTGCTTTAACCCTACACTGTAAAAAATCCCATAAAATATCAGTTATGTACTGGCAGAAAATAACCAGTAAATGTTCTTTAATATGACCGACATTTCCGTTAATGCTAAAATGTAATTAAATGCAGTGCCAAATGAAAAATACAGGTAGAAAATGAATACGGAAAATTCCTTTATATTTATACAGTATATTGTGCCGTATTTTTACCGATTTACGGAGTGTATACACGTTTAACTCTTATAACACATTTACATTTACGAATTTGGCGGACACTTTTATCCAGAGCGAATTATATTGCACGATACTTGACATTTGTATTTGAGTATGTTCAATCCCTAGGATCAAACCCATGACCTGGGTGTTGCAAGCGCCTTGATCTCACCACTGAGATACAGGAAAGCAACGATATGAACATTGGAAACATAAGAAAACATAGTCAGTGGTGCACTTATATGACTAAATGAATGTCTGCACACATAACAGTAGCGTTGTGAGTTTGCTCACAGATGTGTTCTCTGAGGTTTCACTTTCAGGTCCAAACATCTCACTGACCCTTAAAAGCGAACACACACTTTACATGTGAAATGAACAGCATCAGCTGAACCTATCAGTGCTCTAGTCGTATTGTTTTCTGGCAATATCACTAATCCTCCAGCTTTCTGAAATAAGCAATTCATCAATTCCTCATGACCTGATATTTCCCTAAGGAATACTCAAAATGACTGTGGTATATAAATAACTAGAAATACATTTGAACACTGATTGATTGGACTTTTCTTTTTTCTGCACATGAAAACATCTCTGTTGTATATTTGAGTATTTACTATAGTAAACTGTATTAAAATTCTATCATGTTTATGACGCTGTAAACATTAAAGTACGACAGTATTTGCTAACCTTTAATTCAATATCAGTTTACTATAATATCAATTTACAGCAATTTTACTATACTATTGCAACCGTACTATAACAGACTACAATTTATTACACTTAACTATACTGTGTGTGTTCGTTGCATTGAATGAATCATCTTTGGTCTTGATTTTCAGTTCACTTCATTTACACAACCTAACCTAACCTACATAAGACTAAAACATTATCATATGTCGAAAATAATTCACTTCCAGCAATGAGAACAGTTCTTTACAATGCACATTTATTTAAAACGATTTAAAATCAAACGAAATAGGCATTTTCAACATCGATAAAGCATTAAAATGTCGACTACTTTTGTATGTCTACGGTCCTCATATATAGTACAGCACACATTTATAATGACAAACAGACATCAGTCTCATCGCCTCACGTGAGGAAATCATTTCGGTCATTGTGAATGACACGTTACGAAGAAGTTTTTGCTTTCAAGCGCATGATTTACTCATTCATGAAAGATTTAACATCGTCCACAAAACCGTTTATGCTGAACACCACGAAAGCGTTTATTGAATGAACTCACCTGCATGTCAAGCGTTCACCGTAACTTTACTCGTCCATTTACTGAATGAAATATCCATCGTGCGTCAGCTGGATGGAGGAGAATCGATGTGTGTCATGAATCTTCCTCACACACCTGAGCTAACACACCTGACAGCTCCTTCATCATCCTCATCACCCGTGCGCGTGTCCGATCATCACGAGCTCTTCTCATGCCTATATCTGTGACGGACAGCAGAGGGCTCTAACCATTGAGCTGCGCGGTCAGAGGATGCTGGCGATGGTTGCCATGGTGACCGGATGAAACGTCATGACGCTGGGAAGACGTTTCATTATTTGTCCGGTAATGACAGCATGACAATAACCCTGGAAAAAATCCAGTGATTATATCAGACGGCAAAATCAAGAGAACTCTATGCAGAATAGATTTAGTGAATCATTCACAACATACAATCGAGTGTGTACAATCAGCCAGATGTTTATATTATAAAAAAGAGATTATAAAATTAATAAATACATATTTTTCATCAGTACCCCCCATATAAATATGTTGCGTAAGTGAAGTATTTACTGTAATAAACTGTATTATAAATAGTAGCCTATAGGATACTTTATTTAGTATATAACAATGCGGTACCACAATTGATAAGTCAATTACTAATCTTATATATAAGGTTCATTGCATCAAGGAATTTTACAATTTAGTAAATGTTAGGCCTAAAGCATGCATACACTGCAAAAAATGACTTTCTTACTTTTCTTACTTTCTTATTATTTTTGTCTTGTTTTCCAGTATAAATGGCTAAAGATTGTTGAATCAAGATGCATTTCTTGATGAGCAAAATGACATAAGTCAATAAATCTTATTTTTAGGCAAATACTAGGAATTTCAGTGAAAGCTAAAAATCTGTGGGGTAAAAAGAATCTTAAATTTACTGACTAAGAAAAACGTAAACCTTAATTCAAGATTACGTTTTTACCCCATTGGCATGTTCTTTGTTTGATTTTACCACAAATTCAATGAAATTTCATATTTTGTCTAGAACACGACAGGTCATTTTGCTTAAAAAGAAAATCCTTTTTGATTCAAAACTTTTTAGACATTTGTACGGGAAATCAAGAGAATTCAATTCAATTCAATTCAATTTCAATTCAAGTTTATTTATATAGCGCTTTTCACAATGTGTATTGTTTCAAAGCAGCTTTACAGGGGCAAACAGGAAAAACAGAAAAGTTAAAACACAGCACAGTGCATGGTATTTATACAACGAGTAAGTTCATTCTAATAAATAACATCTAATTTCTAAATAAATAAATAAATAAATGAATGCAGTCTCCCGGTGAGCAGGCCAACACTGCCCTGCTGTGGCGAGGAACCCAAACTCCAATGATTGATTAATGGAGAAAAAAACCTCGGGAGAAACCAGGCTCAACCGGGAGGGCCAGATCCCCTCTGACGTGTCATAGCTGCACTCAAACTGGTGACATGTGATTTTAGTTTAGCATTTAATACCAAATATTGTAACTTCAGCATTAATAAGACAAATAGTCCGTCTTTGCTCTTGGTTGGGGATGTAGTGGTCTGAGCTGGGATGGTCCGATGGTCATATTTCTCTTGGCAGCTGGTGGAATTGCCTTAGATGGAGCTGGGATGGTCAGTCAGTCTGCAGCTGTATCTGGCGTAATCTCAAATTGGGGATGGGCATCTGTCAGTCGTCTGGACATGGTGGAACTTCTTCCTACCTCGGGATGGGCATCCCGAGGCAGAGGCGGAAAGAGAATAAAGAGAATAATTAGCGTAGCTGCTGGTCATTAACTATGCATTAAGTGAAAGCTTGGCTGGAAAGATGTGTCTTTAATCTAGATTTAAATTGGGAGAGTGTGTCTGACCCTCGAATAGTATCAGGAAGGCTATTCCAGAGTTTAGGTGCTACGTATGAGAAAGCTCATCCTCCTTTGGTGGATTTTGTTATTCTAGGTATTGTCAAAAGTCCTAAGTTTTGAGATCTCAGCGAGCGTGATGGGTTGTAACGTGATAAAAGCTCGGTTAAGTAAGTAGGTGCTAAACCGTTCAGGGCTTTGTAAGTAATTAAAATAATTTTAAAATCAATACGATACTTAATGGGTAGCCAGTGAAGCGATGATAAAACTGGGGTTATGTGATCGTATTTTCTTGACCTTGAAGGTCAAGATTTTTCTTCTTGAAGAGAAAAATACTAATTAATAAAGTCATTTTTGCAGTATACTACAATATTCACTCATGGGAGTGCTTAGCCTCAAATAAAGCTATTTCACATAAAACACAAATCTCACTAGGATAAAAGAAAAACTGATTTGAACATCATTCATATTTGTTGTTGAAAATATCTCACCTCATAAAAGCGTGTGTTTTTCCTATAATCACTACTTCTGTGAGCTTTAATTAAGCCGCTGTGAGGAGAACCTTTGATTCACACTCGAATGCAAAATGATCTCGGCTGTGGAAAAGGCCCAGGAGAGAGTGAAGACAAGAAAAGGGCAAATGTAATTACCCATGTCAGAAAAGTGTCCAGATCTGAGCTGTAAAGGGCTCATCATGACAAGTGTGATTATAACTACATGTTTACATTCACAACTGCTCTGGCATTGTTCAACAAACCGTCCAATCTGTGCTTTTCATCCTCGAATAATGAAATATTCTTTACAGATATTCTGTGCGTTTTTAAAAATGAATCAAATACAGACTTAACCTTTCTTGTGGTAAAATACTGACTTAAATCCTTATAAATTTATGTTGAACATAAAAGATGCAGTTCAATTAAAAACATTTTCATAGCTAAAGCTTTGAATGAAATGCAAATGCATATGTGAAAAAAAGGATGTACGTACATTGGTTGCACATAATAAATTCATAATTTGTCTATGTTCAAGAGCCCCAATTTATGTTTGTTAATCAAACATGATTTTTTATGTGTCCGCTTCATATTTTCATTGATCATTCTTAAAAATTGAAATATTTGTAGAAAATATGGCAAACAATTTAATTTATTTGAACAATATATTAAGTTAACAGATCTTAAGAGTAATTAAAATAATAAAAAATTGCACAACCATTGGCAATGCTTTTCTAACCACAAATCTCAAAAACATATAAAACCCCTCTAAACACTAGCACTAGTGTTTCTCTTGACTGAAAGACACATGAAACAGCACTTATAACTTATAGCTTTTTGAAATTACTCTCAAAAAGCATGCTGGGAAATGCAAATCCTCTTCACAGTTCTAACAATTACGTTAACACAACACAATTCATTCATGTAGCCTTAACACGAAAGTTATGTAACTACACATGAAGAAATCCTGGTGTGACCAAATATTCCAAACTTATGTTAATAAAAAAATTAGACAAACAGGGAAAATCCTTTTTTCAGTGTATTTTCTTTTTCTGTTCACATTATTCTGGAGCATTAAGATAGCCAGAATACTTTCGTTGACACTAAAGTGTCTGCCAAATGCATTAACATAAATGTGATCGAGCTTCATAAATACATCACATTTCAAAATAGCAGATGCATTGCTTACGCTGTTCTGTTTACATAAAATAATTTCCTAATGTGAACAGTTACAAAGGGAGCGAAAAGGGCTTTTAGTTTGTCTTACTTATGTGTTTGTGTTTCTCCTGGAGGACATAATGAGTGTATTTCAGAAGAGAACAAATGTCTAAATATGGGATGAAATGAGCAGCATCCCACGTGTGCTTCATATCATCTCTGTGGACGACACCTCAGGAGCGGATGAGTGTCGACTGAAGCTGTGAAGCTGTGAAGAATTAGCATTTCATATATAGCAACATATATAATAAAATGGATAAGTTTGCAAGAAAGTGTGAGTGCTAGAGAAGTGCCTGCAGTGATGCTGGGATGATGAGGGTTATTCTTGATCGTAAAATCCTCATTCTTACAAAACAATCTTCATGAGTAGCAACAAGAAGTTCACGTGTGCTGGACGACCTGTTGGCCGATTTCCCATCCAAACAAAACCCTGAATGTTGCTTTTGAGGTTCTTTCTGAAGCTGGGCTTGCTGTAAAATCGCTTGCCTGAAGATTTTTAAAACCATCTTTTGTCTTCAACCTAGAATCTTTCTCTCTCTTCATGTCTCACCTCCACCCACCCTCTCGCTCTCTCCATCCAAGTAACTTCAGACTCGTGGAGAGATATTGTCCCTCGCTCAGACTGTGGACAGATGGCCGTTCTCGTTTTTATTTTTCAGGTTCTAAGCTGAATGACACCCAGAACGCTGACTCACTCATATTATGTTCCCTCTGTTCAGGTCGAAAGGAGATCAGTCTCTGATAATGTTAGTGTTTCATTTGTGTTTGAGTCAGAGAGAGTCTGCCGATTATTGAAGCTTCATCTTCTCTGTTCAAAAGTTAGATTTACGTCTAAAGACCTCAGATGTTCTGTCTGTCTGTCCTCCATCAAGTAAACACTGAAGTTGCTCTTTAACAGCTCTGATTGAGGTCTCAGTTGTGTTTCATTTAAGTCCCACTTTAAGGCTGGAATACACTACAAGACTTTTGTCCAGATTTTCAGTCTGGACTTCTTGCAGAAAGTCTTCGCTGTGTGATGCCCTGTTTTTCTCTGCAGACTTTCAAAAAGTTTGCAAGTGTGTGATGTCTAGTTTAAAAAAAAGTTGCTTTAGGAGAAATAAAAAAGAGAGTGAAATGAGAGTGTAATGTGTAAACACATGAAGAGTCTGGAGGTGTAAATAAATGTCGGTTCTCGAGGTGAAACCATCAGGATTTGAGTAAATGTGATGAGCAAGGTTCAGTTCAAATTGAGATCTTCAATAATATTGAGTTTTGATTGCAGACGAGAAAAGTCTGAGCTCAGTTTGACACATTGTTGACATCTTTTCACAAACTCTAATGACATTTCTAATGACTTTTTTTCTCAAGGAGAGATATCTGAGACACACATGAGACTTAAGATAAAGTTTCCATTTGTTCTCCATTTAATCTCA